>NW_017731565.1:1572033-1594850 GCF_001890085.2 Hipposideros armiger | reverse complement strand
CCTGAAACTAATACAATATTTTGTGTTAGCTTTACTTTAATAAAAATCTTTTAAAAATTAATCAGAATTTGAGGTAGCCCTAAGGTCTCGTCACTGGCCTATCAAACTTGCTTCCATTTTTACTCTTTTAAAATTATTTTGTTTCTTTGATAGGTGATATTCCTTATATATGTGAGATATTTTTACATGTGCTTAACACTAAATTAAGTGATTTTTTTTTTGAGAGGAGGGTACTAATATAAGTGATGGGCTCTTTCACAAAAGAACTTAAACACTAATTGGTGAGCAGGGAACTATGTAACTGAAAAGTTAAATAAAAACATAAGATAACACCATGAAGATTTGATGCTTTGAGTTATAAGTGTGGGAATTTTCTATTCAAAGTGTGATTTGTGGATTAGCATGATCTGGTTCATCTGGCAGCTTGTTAGAAATGCAGACTTGTAGGCTCCATCCTACACCTACCATCAGAATTTGCATTTTTATAAGATCTCTACACAGTTCATATGCTCATTAACATTTGAGAAGTGTTTTAATAGTAGATCGTTATAGATTTATTCTGATTATGAATATTTCCCAACTACATGGAGGATGCCATGCTAGCCATAGTAGAAATACATGAAGGATCGCACATTACAAGAGACTCTGGATTTCAGAAACCAGATGGGGGTCGCTCTTTATCCAGGCACTGAAAATATACACTAAAGGAAATTGTTGGGAGGTAAGAAAGGCTGAGTGGTCTCTGAAATAATTTCTCAGTGGTAAATTCTTGAGAATTCTACTAACTTTAAGCCCTTTTCTTTTAGTATATACTCTTTACTCAAATTAAAATATATCCTAATTAAATCCCACTCTATCTGTTTAAATTCTATATTTTCCAACGCTCCTATGTATGGCTCCTCTTCGATTGGAGGTTTTCCTCAGGCTCCTCAGTTGTAAGGGGATTCTCACTCCTTAGAATCCACAAAGCAAAATCCTACGTGGACCATGTCACGATAAAATTTTCTTCATCACAGTGCTCGGTAGGACTGTTTGCATGTGTATGACTGACTAAATATGGTTGTATGTATCTCATCTTAAAGGGAAAACCAGACTGTAAGGTCCTTCATAGGAACAACCACAGCATATGATTCATTGCATCTCTGCAGCAGATGGCACAGTCCCTGTCCCACAAAGCCTTGAATGAAAGAGCTAAGCAGAACAAATAATAAGGGACAGCATGAGAGACCACATGCCTGGAACTGGGAGGCTACAGTGAAGAAGATGGGTTTTAGAAGTTGTGTATTTTTGCCAGGCATGCCCAACAGTACTAATAATCCTGCTTTTCATACAGTTCTTTGGGATGCTACAGGAATGCTGTGAAGGGATCACAAAGCTATTGATTTAGTTAGCAACTCTGGAAGCATTCAGGGCTAAAGGTAATGGTTGTACCCTCGTTACTGTGTTCTTCTGCAGCCACAAGTGAAGTCTGCCTTGCTACCCTAGACATTCCCTGCATGCTTTGGCACTAGTCTTTGGCATTCACTGTTGTTTCAGTAAGTAACATCCTTCTCAAAATCAGATTGAAAAGATCAAGGGGGATCCTTGGCAATTTGCCTTGAATTCAAGTAGATGTTATAGTTTTCTAAGGAGAGAACAGGTAGGTAGACTGGGTTAGCTCACTTAGCTTAAGGACCAGATGCAGGTAAGGAGAGAGCAAGAATAAGCAGGATGAAGGCTAATCTTCCTGGCAGCAATGCCTCATTCAATTAATCCCTTCCATTTGGCCGGGGTAAGAAAGTGTGCAAGCTTACAAATGCCATCATTGAGAAACAAAACCTCAGTACGCCTGAAAATTTCACATTAAATCTAGTTGGATTTTCATTGTTTACATGTATGTGCACTATGGTAAAAGCAGGAAAAATTTAACTTGATTGACTTTGTGATGTACGGAGTCACATTCTTATTTTAGACACGTTCTGGGTTGGACAAATCCCTATCTTCTATTCAAGCCAACACCTGTGTGCATGAAAATCACCCGCGGAGCATGTTAAAAATATAGACTCCTTGGCCCCAAGTCTCGGTCATTCAGATTTTCTAAGTCTACAACAGGGTGTCAACTTGAACTTTTAATAGGCACCCCTTGTTATTCTGATGTGGAGAAAGACTACCTAATCTGAATCATTGTTACAAAAGAGCAAAGTCGAAAAATATGAAATTAGCTGTCAGTCAATTGTTTAGAAATCAGTTTGGTTGCTTTTGAAAGGCTTCTCCCTCTACGATGTTCTCCATGTCTCCCTTACTCCTAGAGTGAACAGCAGAGAAAATAATGTACTCAAATTTTCAGTCTGCTGATGAGTATTCAAAAACAATGATCTATAGAGGGTGCTTTTATGTCCCAGTTGCCCAGGACAGTCCCTGTTTAGGCCATGTCCCAGCAATGCTTTTTCTATAATTCTCAAAGGGTCTAAGTTTGAACAATGAGTTACATGATCACCCTAATCCTGTATTAACAATTATAAGTAAGAGGTGTGGAGAAATGCCTTTGTATCTGAATAATTCTATTTTCTGCTTTTCAAAGTGTTTCTTAAGTGAAGAGCATAAATGCCATTCAAAAGTGTTTTTTTTTCAGTATGAAATGATTATATAACTTTCAAAAGGATTAGAGTCTCCAAAATATATCTTTAATAATAAAATGTCCATCTTATCTTTTTTTTTTGAAGAGGGGGAGGGGGAAGTGTTAGAAAAACTATCTAATGTCAACAACTAAGATAAAAATCTAATGTCAATAAAATGTCAAAACATAAATCTAAAAATAATTTAATTTAAAATAAATGAAACCATCATTTATATAATTCCATTAGGTTTTTCTGTCAGACCCTAATTTGAAATGTGTAAATTATTAAACACATTACATTGTATTCAGTTCTTCATTTTTCACTAATAGGTGGCTGCCTAAATTTCTACAGTTGCTATAATTTTTCCTGAGAATTTATAGAATTTTAATATTAAATTACATGAAAAAATACTTACTAGGTTTTTTTTAACTTACATTTTTACTCACCCTGTTTAACTACTAAAATTCAATTTATTAGGGGTATATAAGCAGCTAGAGGATATAGCGAACTCTGCTACAGCTGATAAAAACCCAAATTTCTGAAAATAGGAAGTCCCTTGAAGGATCTTCAGCTTCCCCACCTCAAAATGAACAGGAAAACCAGTTGCACTACAAATGTGTACCCTTTCTTCTTGGAAATTCAGAGACCTATCATTATGAGATTGTTGTGATTCTAATTTTACTAGTTTCTAACAAGCTCTATGTCAGCCTTCAGGACTTTTCTATGTCTTTCTGTCCGTCTGTCTGTTTACCTGCCTGCTTACCCATTTATTTGTAATCCACCACCCAAATTCACTTACCAGAGATCTTAAATATGTCTACCCTCTGTGAAGCAAGACTTCTGCCTTGATTCCCCGATTTGAGCTGACTTGATTCCTCCAAGCCTTAGCAGAATGTCTCATGTCAGTCAAATGCCTGAATCTGACCCTTACTCTTCCACTCTCAGGAAACAGGACAGGAGAGCACCATGTTCATTCAGATGCAACCAGACATGATGGAAGCACTGTGCACCCAGACCTGGCACCAAGCCACCATCATGTAGTAAGTAGAAAGTCATACTAAGGACAACTGACCAAATATAGTACGTAATGCGGCTGTGATTTCGGAGTCAGAGTTGAGCGACTCCAACCACAGCAGCATCAATGGAATGTACATCAAAACAAGGGGAAACCTGGTGAGAATATAATTTTTTCTGGGGGGGAGAATGAGTTCAGATGATGGAAGAGAGGCTAGTTTACACCCCCTCTCTAGCACCTCAACCCTAGCCACTTCAAATGTCAGAGAATCAGAGTTCATTTGAAGCCCATCTTCTATCATCCTGCTTTCAGATTCCTCCTCTGACTCATACAGAGATATCCTATGACTTATATTCAACCTCAAATTATACTCAAGAATTTCTGATCTCTGCCTCCTATTTGGGGAAGATATTGAAACTCACTTGATTTGAATGTATCACCAGCTTCTTGTATCAAGTGCCACACTTAGCTCCTTGGTAATGAATGCAATAATCACCTTCAAGCTTGGATTTTAATTCAATCCACTGAATGCTTGGATTAAATTGATCAATCCACCTTCTGGAAGCTCAACTTCAATGCTGACTGCTTTCATTATAAAAATTAGATATACTTATGGAAATTCCAGAATGTGTGAAAAACTATACAAACATCTCTGTATGTAATTTTTAAATACATAGGATTGGACATTCCAGGTTTTACCAAGTGTTAGTTAAAAAAATAAGATATTCTGTTCAGACTCATCTTCTGATCAAAACTCCAGAGAAGCATAGAAGAGAAATCAAGGGCTAAAAAAGGGCCTATTGAGCACCCATGAGAAATGGGCAAATTTATCTATGTAAAAACTCTGTCATAGTTTTAGATCACTGCTTTCCTTTACAGGTGAAGTGTCCAATGTAAATGCCCAATGACACTCACCAAACACTACAAAAGCAAATCAAAACAAAAATAAACACTGTAAGGGAAGGGAGAAAAGGTCACAACATTCTTAAGCAGAAGTTTTCTAATATTTTAGCTAAAACTTGTTTGAATCTTAAGAATGAATAATGTCTCAAGCTCATTCATAGTTCATGAAAAACTTTTAGTTGGCACTAAAAGTAACTTTCAGGCAAGTATGAATTGTGCAATTGATCTTTCTTCATGGACTACTTAATTCTGATAATCATGTTCATGAGGAACTAAGAGATGATAAGGTTGTGCTTATATAAGTAGTGGATCTGGGCTACCAATTAATTTGTGCTGGATCTCAAAATTGTGATCTCCTACACCACATGCAACCTTGAAATCCATTCCTAAAGGGGTTCTGCTATGATTTTAAGTAGGATACATTTATAAACAAAATTTAGAGCAACTGAGTACTTATCTGTAAAGCTTACCTTCAGCAGGAGATCAGCTGCACTGAAACTTTACAACACAGTGTCTGTGGAAGCAGAGAATGAGAGAAGAGAGACACAAACAGGTACTAGAGTAATATAATTTGTTCTTGATAAAACTAACAGAAAAAATGGTACCGGTCTTCTGTTCTGACACTCATGAATGTATAAACTGAGAGCACGGTGTATACTTGAAGATGCTAAATAGAATATGTCTGCATGTGAGCATAAAACTTTTCTGCCTGTAATTGGCAAATATTATTAATTATGTTAAAAAGGTTTAGCACCAGAAAGAGCTTTTAAGTGAGAATTAAAATATTAAGGTTGATGCCCAGGTTGATTTTTTTCATGAGGACTACTGAATTTCATGTCATTGCACCTCTAGGTCTATATAGTATGAAACATTCTAGTGATAATATTCTTCCCAATGAACTTCAGACTTTAACCTAATACTGATATTAAAATGTTTCAACATCACTGCTCTAAATGATCATAAAAAATCATTCAGTAATAATAATGTATGTGTACAGTGCTGATGCATTATGAGAGACATTTATGTTCATTATTTCATTTAATCTTTGTGAATTGTACACCTTTCACAGATCAAGAAACTGAGCCTTGGAGAGATCATGTGATTTACTTAAACTCATAGAACTGGAATGAGTCAGACCAGACCAGGGAATTGTAATCTGGCTTACAGGTTAGATACCTCATTGATTAAGCATTGTATGAATTTGCATTTGTTTATTTATGTGTTTATTTATCCAGGACCTGTTATGCTTAGCAATCTAGGTAGAGTAATACTAATAGGTATGTGCATGAGCACCTAACAGAAATGACAACAGCAACAGCAACAACAAATGGTAATGATAAAATGAGTAAGGGGTAGTAATGTAAAACAAAGGAAAAGTACAAGAGATAAATCAGGATAGCAGTATCAGAGTTTTCACTATGATGTGTCAACTATATACACAAATAAATTATATTTAAATATACTAACTGAATTCAGTAACAATTCAACAATTAGTCACTTTCAAAATATCTGTTCTTATTCAGGCAAACCTGTGTCCTTGGCTACTAAAATTGTTTTCAAAGTAAAGTACTACACCAGAAAAATGATGTCCTATACTGTATTCAACCTTGAACTCCATTTGTGTAGGAATTCTTCTGTGATTTTAAATAACATATAATTACAAGCAGAACCCAAGTAATTTTCCAAGTGTTGTGAATGGACAAAGTTTCAGAATAATACATCTAGAGCAGCAGTGTCCTATGGGACTTTCTGCAATGATGGAAACGTCCTGTATTTGCACTGTCAATGTTTGGCTACTGAGCATTTGAAATGTGGCTAGTGGAATTGAGGAACTAATTTTTAAATCCCATTTAATTCAGCCAATTTAAATCAAAATGTCCTCATACGGTAAGTGGATACCATACTAGAGTACAGGTCTGGAGCCCTGCCACACAGTGAAGGATCTGAAGACCGGCCCCATGATCATCATCAGGGAACTTGTTATAAATACAAAATCAGTAAACTATTGTCTGTGTCTATGAGTTTTTGTTTCTCCGTTTAGTGGTTACCAGAGAGTAAGGGGGGAGGAAGGTAGTAGATGAGAGTAAAGGGGGTTCTATCTATGGTGATGGAAAGAGAAGCAACTCTGGGTGGTGCACACACAATGTGCTATATAAATGATGTTCTATATAGAATTGTACACCTGAAATCTATGTAACTTTACTAACAATTGTCATCCCAGTAAACTTTAATTAAAAAAAAAAGAAATGCAGATTCAGGGCGCTCTGAATCAGAACACTTGTGAACAGTTTCTCTGTCTGATTCGAATGCCCTTTTAAAGTTTGAGAAGGAGTGACCTAATGGTATTGTCTATGTTGCACGGTTTCAAAATTTAAAAGAGAAACATAAACATAAATCCTTATATTGCTTCCATGGGTAAAGAGTCTGTGACTATATCTACTGAAAACAAACCATTTTGTACCAACACTACAAAGCTAGACAATGAGTTGATTTCCAAATATCCAGATGTTTGGCATTATGTTTCCAAAATATACGGCCCTGCCCCCCCCCACCCCCTTCCTATGAAAATCGGTCTCCAGACGTCTGGCATCATGTAGGTGCCAGTATGTCCTTCAGAGCTGCTCATGGCTAATTTACTCACTTTACATTTGTGAATTTCCATGATCTGTAAAGAAAACTAAGTGCTGTTTTTCCAAAATGTTTTCTGTCATAAGAGGCAATTAAACTTGTTAAGGGAGAGCGGCCACGGAAGTGGAGTGTGTTGTGCCCCTCTGCTTTTGCCATTTCCTACACGCAGGCCAGAAACCTCAGCTCCCCAGAGAATGCGAATTAACACTGCCTGAAAATGAAAAGCAGATTATCTCCATCTGAGCCACCATATCTTTCCCTTAATGTTTTAGTTTGGGGGTGTTAGGCAGCTGAAGGAGACTTGTAATATATTATTTCCAGCAGTGCACTGGAGAGCACACAACACTTGTTCCCTCTTTCATTAACCTGCTAACACAGATTGTTTATTCAGTTAGTTTATTTTGACTTTGAGAGGCATGGAACACCAAACCTGCTTTTAACAGGGTGGAAATGAGCAAGGGAGTTTCAAGTAGAAGAAGCTGCAAGGATAGCGGCATCCATGCGACTGGGACGCACCCTTGCGCATTTGAGAAGGATGAATGTGGGTTAGCTCATTGGGAGGACTCACTGCACAGAGACTGGTTCTCTACATGTCTGTTGGCTCAGACTAAGTTGACCCCCAGAGTGGCCTGCGAATCTTTCTATTTTTTTTTTTTGGTCTGCTTTGTCTCTCACTCTCCACAGGTGTAA
This sequence comes from Hipposideros armiger, assembly GCF_001890085.2. NCBI lineage: Eukaryota > Metazoa > Chordata > Mammalia > Chiroptera > Hipposideridae > Hipposideros > Hipposideros armiger. Next base: position 1,587,017 of record NW_017731565.1, on the reverse strand, counting down.
ATTCACAACTTCAGCTCTTTTCAAGCTTCCTTCCCCAGGACCACTGCTATCCAGTTCTCTCTGACAGATAATTTAGAAGCCATTAGCTGAGAATTCTTTTAAATCGCTGGCCTCCAACCACATATACCTGCATAAAATTCCATCTTACTCTCCTTTTCTCACATTTCAGTGGGCAGGCATTTCATTTTCTGTCCTAGAGTAATCTTTCCATCTATGCTCTGAATAATATCCTCCTTACTTCCTCCTGTAACTCAATATATGAACTAATCCCTCTTGCTTCTAATACTTGAGTATGACTTTTAGTAATGTGTTCCCTGTAATACATAAGGTACATATATCTAAGTTGTAAATATATATATATATATATATATATATATGAAAATAAACAAAACTTCTCATGATATTATGCGACACTCTAGTCACACTTTATCTTTTACATTTCAGAGCCAAATGAATGAAGGTGTCATCTATCTTTATAGCTTTTTAAAACACACTGCAATTTGATTTTCTCTATTTTCTTGAAAATATTTTTAACATATTTCCAATAATATATTGCTAAATACTGTGTGTGTGTGTGTGTGTGTGTGTGTATGTGTGTTACTTTACATCTTAGCTAACCTGTCTATAATATTTTGTCTCCTTGACCACACGTTCCTTCTGGATACTTTTCCCATATAGTCCCTTTGACTACATTGTCTTTTTTTGTTTTGTTTTTTTGTTTTTTGTTTCAGGTGTACAAAACAATGTAATGGTTAGACATTTACACCCCTCACAAAGTAATAACCCGCTCCCCCAATCTAACGGAATTGTAACAGCTATGTACAATGTCGGATGGGCACTACATTGTCTTTTGCTTTTCTTTCTGTGTCTATGCTTTCTACTCAATCTTTGTATAGCCTCCGAGTTCTCATTTGTATACACACACACAGTTGTGCTCCTTTCTCAGCCTTCTTATTTTGTTCTGTTTACATACTTTCCCTGGGTGGCCTTATCTTTGCCCAGAGTTTTACTTATACTAATAGCAAATCCCTTTCCAACCTCTTTTTTTCTGAGATCAGCCCAATGTAGTCAATCAGCTATGAGTATTTCTACTTCATTTTCACAAACATTGCCTTTTAAAAGCAACATATTCAAAACAGAGATTCTTTCCTAAAAATTCTAGAAGCTCACACAAGTGATTTTCAGTCTTGATAAACAGGAAGATTTATCTCATTCTGAAAATGAGGTGACCTCTTCCATGTCCACATCTCCTTTACCTCTCAGAGAATCCTATGCTTCATAAACTATCTCCTAAACGTCTCACTAATGTCTCTCTGATTCTATACTTGCTTGGCTACCAACCTTAGCCAAGTCTTAATAATCTCTTATCACTGATTATTGCAGAAGCTGCTTAACTGTCCTCAATGCCCCTAACCATTTATCTTTCCAATGTATTTGCTCTTAAGTATAAGGAGGTATTCAACATTCTTACTTAAAAATTCTTCATTGTCTCCACTTCTTGATGAAGTTCATACTCCTTAGCACAATACACATGAGCTCAGTGTAATATGCATAGTCTTGCCATGTAATGCTAGTTTGCCCATCTTGGATAATCTACCTCTAGTTCTACTGCAGGTGCCATGTTCTCTGATACCCTTAGTTATGCAATCCTCTTCTCTCAGTCCAGTAAAGAGGAGGACAGGAGCTAGGAAGTGAATTTCCATCAAATTCTTGTTTATCCTTTAGGTTTAAAAAAGTACCATCTCAACCAAGTAGCTTTCTCTGGTTCAAATTCACCTACACCCCCCATGTCAACAATGTTCTCAAAGGCAAGTATTCTCATAACACATTTCCTGTGATTACCTCCTTCCTTCTTCATACCCCGCTATAATCCCCTCTATTGTGGGTGGAAGTCCCTGGTAGATTGCAAGTTGCTTAAGGGCAAGTTCTGTGGTTAATTGGATTTTGTATCTTCTGTATCTTTGGGTTCCCTAGGATATGTCTAATTTTAGAGGATACACAATAATTGTAAAATATGAGTACTTTAGTCACAAACTGTGAATTCTTATGGATTGTATATTCTTTATAGAATTTTGTGTGAGTTATGGAGAAAGAAATGAGGCATTTGTGGTATGTGAGGTGAAACTGGAGAGATTTAGGAGGTAAATGCTAGAATTTGATTTCCTCTGGGTGTATGAGCCTATCCCATCACTACTGAGAAGTAAAAAGGGCCATGTGTTCTAAGAGAGTGTGTTGATGCTAAGGCTCCTGATTTGTTTTTTTGGTTAGTGTGTACATGTCTGATGTGTGCATGTTTGCAGATAAAGGTTGCTGTGCCCTATTCATGTTTGTATTCATAAACTCTACACATAGTCAATGATCAATACACATTTAAAAATTCACATTTATGTAAATAAGCAGATGACAAGGACTTTGCAAACTTGACAATTAATTTGTGCTCCTCAGTATCCTGGAAATCACAGAGGTGATGGAGAAGGTTTGACTCTCTCAGGATTTAAAGCTAAAGTCAATTTACCTGGTTCTTTTCCTTTTGTCAGGAGTATTATCCCTCTCTACCTGACATTCATATGTAATCCATTATTAAGTCTGATAATCTTCCACTCCCAAATATTTCTCGAGTGTGCCCACTTTTATCTTTCCTCACTGCAACCACTCTAATGCAGGTTATCATCATGTTTTTTCTGATCTAAAAATACCATGGCTCTGCTGTCTTTTTAAACCAGTCTCTGTAATAAGCACAGAAGTTTTTCATAATATAAATCTGTTTGTGTCATTTGCTGTATTGGATTCCATTTGTTTGTAGAATACAATGCCAACTCCACACCATAGCTTGCTAAATCCTACATTGTTGGCCCTTCTTTCATTTCCATCTTTGGCTTACGTCCATCTCTGTCTCTCTTCCTATGACAGAGCCACTGTAAGCTTCTTACAAATTCTCTCTGACAGGTTGCAGCAGACATTGTTGGGGCTCCATGCAGATCCCTTGGATCCCATTTACCATTTCTGTGCACCCTTCCTCTGCTTCTGTGTATGGTTGCTTCTAACTTCTTATATAGCTCCTTTGGGAGAACTGGTTTTTGGCTTCTTTTCTTAGACATGAAAAGACCTAGAAATGCCTGAGTGCTTGTATCCTGTGGACAGGTTCTTAACTAATGACTGATTGGCACAGTAGGATAGAAGCCAGCTCCATGGCCTCATGTAGGACTCACTCTGAGATGTAATTTATACTCCAGGTCTCTGCAGCAAAATCAGGCTGAGGCTGGGGATGGGGCTGAAATCCACCCTGTTTGGCTTCCTACGTTTCCCTATCCTGCCCCTGTCATTTCCCTACTGGGTTCTCCCAGGAGCGCTTCTTTAATAAATCACTTGCATAGCAACCTTTTTCTGAAGGTCTAGAGACCACAAGCTAGCACACAAACCAAGTTATTTCTACGTTAAGACTTTGCAAATGGCATTTTCTCTGCTAGAACACACTTCCCTCCAGTTTTAACTTTTGGGGTAATTTCTTAGATTTAAAGTATCATTTAATATTACCTTGTTGTCAGACCCTTTCTGACGACCTTATTATCAAACACCCTATTTTTTAATTTAAATTATTTTATTGTGATAAGAACAGTTAACACAAGTTCTACCCTATTAACACATAGTTAAGTTTACAATAGAGTACTGTGATCTGAGGGCCCAATGTTGTACAGTAGATCTCTAGAATTTATTCACCTGGCGTAATTGAAGCATTATGCCCCTTGATTAGCAGCTCTCTATTTTTCTCTCCCCCAGCTCCTGGAAACCACCATTTTTCTCTCTGTTTCTATGTATTTGACTATCTCTGGTACCTCCTATCAGTGGAAAAATGCAGTATTTTCCTTCTGTGACTGGTGTATTTCACTTAGCATAACGTCCTCAAGTTTCATCCATGTTGCTACATGGGGCAGGATTTCCTTATTTTCAACAGTGTGGAAGTTCCTCAAAAAATTAAAAATGGGACTATGATATAATCCAGCAATACCACTTCTGGGTATTTACTCAAAAGAATGGAAATTAGAATCCCGAAGAGATATTAGCACTCCCACATTCATTGTAGTATCATTCACAGTAGCCAAGATGGGAAAACAGCCTAAATGTTCATTGAGAATGCATGGAAAAAGAAAATGTGGTATATACACACAACGGAATATCATTCAAGCCTATTTGTTTTTGTCATAGCTCTTTCCATAGGTTGTAATTATTTTTGTCTGTTTATATTTTTAGTGTCAGTCTCTCCTGCTCGACTGATTTCCACAAGCAGAAGCACTATGATGCTTTGTTCATAAAGGTGTAAATAGCATCTCACATAGTAGACATTCAAATATTTATTGACTGCATTAATTAAAGACTTCTAGTTTTAAAGTAAAGAAACACAAGATGAGTTTACAACCACCAAAGAAAACCACTGCATAAATTATAAAACTTGTTGATGCTTAATTATCCCTGTAAAGTTTCTATCCCATTTTCTGATAGGCATTAAAAAAATATAAGTTGTTTACACAAAGGTGACCATTTCAACAAACCTTACGTTCACATAAGCCTGATTTTCTATAATGAACATGCTTAGTAATTCAGCTTTCTCAATTATTTTCCATGCCAAACTTATTAGGTCGTTGATTTGAAAATATATTCTTTATTATTACCCATGTATTTTTTTATTTTTTAATAGTAGAAATCTACATATCTGTTGTGATGGGTTGCTTTCTTTCTCACATTATATTTCAGAGGAAAAGAACAATTAATTATTTGTTCTGAAGAAAGGATAAAAACCACAACTTTTTTTCTAGATTCCTTAATAAAGGAGGGAAAAGAAAACAAAATCGGTTTTAAAATTTAGTGTCAGATAATGGCATATGTCAGCCTGTGCCTAAGAAAGCACCTTAGCTAGGAACTGTAAGAAGTAAATAACTAAATAGGCAGCAGAAAATCGAAGGGTAATGAAGTATTCACCACATAAACAATTTTTGGAAGCTTTCTAACTAATATACAATTTATATTCATATGTATTTCTGCCTCTTGTGTCTTACACAGAAGATGTATTGAATATGTTTCTACTGAATAAGTTATTTTTCATTGCTAGTGAAGCTTTGTATTTTCTTGTCTTTGGTTCCTCTTTCTCCCTCTCTCTCTCTCTCTCTCTCTCTCTCTCTCTCTCTCTCTCTCTCTCTCCCATTTGTTTTTTAACACTCCAGGCACCTCAGATTCTTAAACCAGTATACAGAACTCCTACATTTTTCCCCCCAGTATCATATTTACCACACAAATTCCATTGCTTATTTCCATTTCTGGATCAGATTCACGTAACAGGTAAATTGATTCTGAATATTACATGTAGATTTATGTGTATCCTTCCAAACAATATCTATACAAGAACAAAGAGCCTTTAGACTCTCATTGTTTTTAACTTAAATTCTCTGTTTTGTAACTCTTATCTAACCACTACACAAGAAAATTCTGGAAGTCGACGTGGAAATTTTATATAAACATACTATTATACATTATATATGTACAACATATACATACATATGAACATATCAAGCTAAAGTTATAAATAATGGACACAATAATACTAAATGGTAAAAGTGTTGATGTTTATATTTCAGTGTGAGTTCATTTCCTTTGCTGATGCTAATCTAAGTTAAATTAATATATTAAATTTTAATTTGACTGGGAAAGTATATTAGAAATCATCCCAAATGAATATGTAATATTAAATCACAACTTCTTTGCTTTCTTAGTTATTTTATAAATATCAGCAGCTTTAGAAAATAAAGCTCACTTATTGATCATTGAATAACTTTTTTTTATTATTATAAAGACTAATATGATACAAATTAGCATTCAGGATCAAATAAAATGATCTATCTTTACTACTGTAATTAATGCTACTTATTATCACAGCATCTGACCTATTGCGCATGCTCAATTAATATTACTATATTGGTAAAACCTTAAATAAAGTACTGGTAGAAAATATTGTCTTTTATAAGAAACCAAGATTCTTTGGGTTGCAAGTAAACCAAAAAATACTGACTAAAATATGCCTGAGACATGCAGCAACTTATTATATCACATAATCTAAGTTAGGTAGAGTTGGGCTAAATTAAATCATCAGGTCATGGACTCCTTTCATTTTTTGGCTCTGTTTGTTTTCCATACAGTGTCATTCTCAAACTTAGTACGGCAGGAAGATGGATAATAGTACCTCTAGACCTATATTATCTCAGGTTCAACCAACTAGGAAAATAGGAAGGAAGGAAGGAAGGAAGGAAGGAAGGAAGGAAGGAAGGAAGGAAGGAAGGAAGGAAGGAAGGGCATGTCTTTTTTCCAAGTCAAATCAAAGCCATTAGCATTGAGTCTATTTTATTTTCTACTCTCAGACATGAAGGAATAGCCCTCCTGCCATAAACTATATAATTGGATAAAACATGTGAAATAATTGTTTACAAGAATTTTATTAGATACAGTGCAGGATTATGATTTCCTAGAGAAGGGAAATAAAGAGGGTGAGGCCTTGCAACTGCACTGGCTTTTTGTGTGGTGACACTTTCTGCCCAGTGGTGTCACTGTAGGCAGAAAGAATAGGACCATGGGGAGAAGGGGGAAGAAAAGGAAGAGGAAGTGAGAAGAGATAAGGAGGAGAGGAGGTCATTTTTAAGAAAAGGTGTAGCTATCAGACTGACCTGAACTAGATTTTGGTGGCTGAGAAAAGATCCAGGACACCACCTTTTCTCTCAAGGTGAACGTAGCTAGTTATAAAAGATTTTAATGTTATTAGTGTATGGGCAGGGAAAATCTCCACCCCCCTGTGCCACCATGACAGTTCCACCAAGAGCCAAATAAGGAAAAATCCCTCCTCCTAATGGGAAGGAGAGGTCACTGAGGACTCACCTGGGAATGCCTACAATACCACCCCTAAATCTTGAATATTTTGCATCCTCACTCTAAGAAATTCCTAAGCCTCTTTGTTCTTCGGGGAAGTTGCTTTTCACCTGGACCACCTGTTCCCACCATTTTGGGAATGTACGATCCTAGTGCTTTTAATAAATCTACTGCTTGCGTGGCTTATTCAGTAAGTCCTTGAATTCTTTCCTGTGGCATTCACCAGGAACCCATTTTTTGGCAAGAATGGCACACAGCATAAGAGAATTAACACAGCATATCACTATCAGTGAGATGAGAAGACAGAGATAAGAGTTTGGGGTTACTGAAGTGGCTGGGTTTTATGAGGCAGCAGTGTATTTAGAGAAGGGAGCTCTGGAGAAAAGGAACTCTAAAACTCTGCAAAGGGCTGCTCTTACAACTTTGGTTAAAAAACTAAGCCTTGCATGCTCATGGCAAAGTTAAACAACACCAGCCAAAGAATCACTACTGGTAAAAGAAACACTACTGGAGAACAAACAACTGCTTACGATATCAGGAGGTGAATAATTAATAGAGTTCACACATGGTTGGAAACATTTAGCTCCAACAGCCAAAGGGAGAAAACTTCTCACACATTGTGAACCTACAGTAACGATCCTGGAAATGTCATATCTTAGAAGTAGGAGGTGAGTTAGCCCAAAAAGAAAGGCTATTTTGGATGAACTATAATAAAGAAGAAATGAAGCCCCAAAAGGATTAAGCTGATCTGCAATTAAATTTACTATATGTTGTAATAACATTTAACACTTCCTTAAGGAAGATAATCCAGAAATAAAATAAAATAGGATCTATGTGTAAAATTAAATAAAAAGTTGCTAGCTATAGAAGAGATGGAAAAGTATGACAGATAACTAGGAGAAAAACTTTTCAATAAAACTCAAACTGGAAATGTCAGAGATAATGGAATTACATGTAAGGAACTTAAAATGATTGTTATAAATATATGCCAGAATTTAAATATTAACTTGATAAAAAATGGCAAATATCAACAGAGAAACAAAACCTATAACAAAGAGTAAAATGCAGATTCTTATATATATATTCACTTATTACTTATCACTAATATATATACTTATTACTTATTATTTATAATAATTACTTATTAGTGACAATACAAATTGATAACTACAATATGGTCTCAGGGATAGAAAAGACAGTCTGGGGAATATAATCAATAATGTAAATATTTTCTAGGGAGCCAGATGGACACATATCTTGCTAGGGAGACCACTTCATAGACAGTGTAGAGGCCTGACCACTGCACTGTATATTTGAAGCTGATGTTGAATAATATTATATGTCAACTATAATTATACATATAATCATGGGATGTGGAGTAGAGTGTGGGAACGGAGTCAATGGAATTGTAATAGATAAGCAAGGTACCAGGGGTGGGAGGGCAATGGATGGGGGTAGGGGGGTTGTTACTTTGTGAGGGGTGAAAAGGATAATTATTGCATTGTTTTGTACACCTGAAACTAACAATAATAAAAAATAAATTAAAATAATAATAATTATTATTTATTATTTATATATAATATCTATATTAAAATATCTATATTGACAATATCACTGGACCAGTTTAACAACAAATTTGACTGCAGAATGAAATGTGAGTACATTTAATTACAAGAAAAAAGAAACTACCCAAACTTAAAAAGAAAAAGGTTGAAAAAAATTAGCTATGTAAACTGTCTTAAAAATTCATGTATTTAAAGTATCAAAAGGAAAGGTGAAAGAGAGAGCTAAGAAAGAAAAACATTAACAAAATAATGGTAGAAAATGATTTCAATTTGATAAAATCTTTAAATTAACAGACCCCAAAATCTTAATGAATGCAATAGAGATAATCACAAAGAATAATACACCAATGAACTACATAATGAAATTTTTGAAAATTAATGAAAAATAAAAACAATCTTTAAAGCAAAGTGAATAACAGACACGTTCCTTAAAAAGAAACAATAAGAAAACCAAAAACTTTTCATCAGACACAATGCAAGCTAGATGATCATAGAATGGCAACTTTAAAGTGTTAAAGGAAAAAAAGTATTATTCAAAATATCTAAATTTTAAAAAAAGGACACTTAAAATAAGAATACTTATCTAGATAACACAAGCTGAAATGATGTGTCACCAGCAGATGAGCACAATAAGCAATGCTAAAAGTAGGAATTCAGACAGTACAGAAATAATACCAGATGGAAGCTTGAGACAACACAAAGAAATGAAAAGCACAAATATATGACAAAGTTGAAAACTAAATATATTTTCCTCTAGTTTTTAAGTTCTTTCAAAGCTAGTTAACTAACAAAAATAACACTGCCCTGTGAGGTTTATAACATATCAAGAAGAAAAATGTATAATGATACAACAAAAGATGGAAAGAAATGGATGAACATTGTTAAAAAGGCAAAAACTTGAACAAGTACTATGCAAAAGAATACACATATATTATAATTTATATGTAAAGTATATAATATACAGAAATATATAATATATAGGAATATATAATATAATATGTAATGTATAAATAATATAATGTATATAGTATATAATACATATAAATATATAAATATATATTATATATCATATACATTAAATTGGTCAATAATACATGAAATAGTGCTAAATTTCATGTCATCAGGGATATGCAAATTAAAAGCACATGAGATTTTTATTACACTTGCACTGGAATGGCTAAAATTAAAAAGAGTGAAAAATAATGTTGGTGAGGGTGGTGAGGATCCAATGACACAAGCCCTTAGGAAATTTGTCAGGCATTTTCTCTCAAAATAAATTGTACACCTATCCTAGCAATCCCACTACTACATGTCTGCCCAAGATAAAGGGAAATATATGCCTACAGGAAGACTGTAAAGAAGGCTCATACTAGTAGCTTAATTTATAAAAGCCTTTCAAAACAAGAAGCAACACAAATGACCCTTAACATAAGAAATAAACAATGTATGGTAAATACACAGCAATAAAAAAGGAATGAATAGGTAAAACATACCACACCACAGATAAAAGTAAAAAATATTATGCTGAGAAAAAGAAGCCAACACAAGAGTACATACAGTATCGTTTCATTTACGTGATGATCTAGAAACAGATGAACTATTACGTAACCGAGATTATCTAGAAACTTGTCAGGACTGATGTAAAAAAGGCAAAAAACTTTGGCAGTGAACACAATGAGAAAACTGGTTACCTCTTTCATGGGGCTTAGAATGGACTGACTAAGCACAAAAGGAATTTTTCTGGATGATAAAAAAATTCTATATTTTGATAAGGGTGTGGATTAAATGGTATGTGCAACTGTGAAAACTCATCAAACTATAAGCTTAAAATTTGTGCTTTTCTCCATGTGTACATTATATAAGTTCTGACAATTAAGTTTATGAACTTGCTGCAATGATGTTGCTAACCTTTTTTGATATCAGAGGGGATATTCATTATGAATTTGTACCAACTGGACAAACAGTTAACCAAGTTTACTATTTGGAAGTGCTGAAAAGGCTACATGAAAAAGTTAGATGAAAATGGCCTGAACTTTTTGATAACAATTCAGGGCTCTTGCATCACGACAATGCACCAGCTCACCGGGCACTGTCTGTGAGGGATTTTTTAGCCAGTAAACAAATAACTGTATTGGAACACCCTCCCTACTCACCTGATCTGTCCCCCAATAACTTCTTTCTTTATGTGAAGATAAAGGAAATATTGAAAGGAAGACATTTTGATGACATTCAGAACATCAGTGGTAATATGAGTACAGCTCTGATGGCCATTCCTGAAAAAGAGTTCCATAATTACATTGAAGGGTGGACTAGGCACTGGCATCAGCGCATAGCTTCACAAAGAGAGTACTTCGAAGGTGGCCATAGTGATATTCAGCAATGAGGTATGTAGTACTTTTCCTAGGGTGAGTTCGCGAACTTAATTGTCCGACCTCGTATGTAAATTAAAAAATCTAAGAGCATTAAATTGATTTTTTGTATATTTAGTCCCCATCCCTGAGCATACCATTCACAGTGGCTGAGGTACTGAATGCTCTGCTTGACATGGCCTGAATCACATTACATGTCCACCAGAGGACTCTTCCCAGAGCACAGAGGGAGAGGGGAAGAAGGTTGTGCATTAGGTAAAATCACAGCATCATTAGCAGTGAAAAATGCACTGGATGCAGAGAAAGAATATAACAATATGTCTTTGTTCTCCACAAAGTCAGCTCCAAGTCACAGCAATGTCTGAAACACTTTTCATTCCCCTTACTGATCTATCTCCAAGGAATTTAATCTAGTTATTTTTTCTGCACTTTAACGTTGGACAGTGAGGTGCATAATTTAGTACCAATCATAGGAAGAAGTAATTTAGAAATTGGTCCTATACATAACTCTTTTAATATACAATAACCAGCGTATCATGTGTCCTACTATTTGTTAAAATAACTACAATAATTATGTTTGTTTACTCCCTTTCTCCTCCTCCACCTCCTTGTTCTTTTTCTCCCTTCCTTCCTCCCTCTCTCTTTCCTTCCCTCCCTCCCTCTCCCCCCTTTCTACAGTAAAGTAAAATAGAATAAGTGCTGCTTCTATTATATTTTACTTATTATTAAGAGTAATATTCCAAATCTATCTTATGTTCAAGGCAATGTTATAAGGATGTAATATTTTAGCGTATAACCTTCTTTTTTTTTCTTTTTTATCTGAGCCATCCTGCCACCTGTTGGCAGCTCAGGGGCTGCTCAGCTCAGGCCGGGACTCGAACTGCTGTTGCTCAGAGCTTGCACTCTTGAGCGAGCTCTTAACCAACTGAGCCACTCGGCCGACCCTAGGGTATAACTTTTAATTCAAAGAAATTAAATTATGCATGTGCCTATTTCATGACTAAGGTAACTCGCACCTAGCTTTAAATAGCTCTTCATGTCGTCTTTGTTGACCTTAGAAGAGAATTCGTTTATAGAAAGTTGAGAAATTTTTTTAACTTTTTGTCTTTAATGCAGTGAATTGACAGGAGTATGAAAGCACCAATTATAAATGCTTAGGAATATTGATTATTAAAAAAATAAGTAATTGTTTTACTTATGTCACATGATGCCATGGAAAGAACAATGTGATCCCTCTGCCGACTGTACACTGTTGGATATGGCACCTCTGGTACTTAATTCCTTAGTTTTGTAAAATAAATAGGTTGAAATAAAATTTTTATGATGTTAAAATTGTTATGAATGTTGCTTTTTATAGGCTTAGTTATATTTCAAAAATAAAGCAACACAGAATTAGAAGTAACATTATTTTATCAGTAGGTGTATGAGGCCCTACTTATCTTAATTGCTTTCATAGATCTTACTGGAGAACTTACCTATTTTATTGAATACCCATTGCTTTTGAAACTATGTGTCTTCGCTGCTAAACTACAAACCCTATGTAAGTAGAAACTGCATCTATTTTATTAATCACTGTGTCCTTGTCATCTAATACATCGCTCGGCACACAGTAGGTACATAAGGATACTATTTATTGCAATTACTGGCTTTTCTATTATGCCCTCATTTCTCAAAACTATATGCTGGGTTTTGTGCTAAGTACTTTTAGTACCGCCATGCTTTACAGTTCCAGGAAACACTATTTACATTTATTCTATGTACTCGATATTTTACCCAGAATAAAATACTAGTGGTGACACTCCGAGTCTTCCAATACATTGGCCTGGATGTATTTCATCCTCGGTACAAACTCACGAGGTAGGCAGCTGTATTTGCCTGTCACCAAAGAGGAAACTAAGCACTGAGAGGTTAAGTAATTCTCCACGATGATTCAATAACTAGTGAAGCCCGAGTGTAAATGCCAGTAGTCTGATTCTAGAACCTTCACTCTTAGCATCTACCCAATACTGCCTCTCTAATAAGTTTTTATGAATTAATAAACACCTTGCACTTTTTACCCTCCTTGGGTACATATTATCCTTACCTATATTTAATCAGTCTCACGTTTGTTTGTCTCTCAACCCTCCATTTGCAACTAGTTTCAACCTTCCTGCAGAAGAACACACGATGTTGTTTCATTCTCTCAGGAATGAGTTCCCTGACCAGGAGAAGGAGTGTAATTTTACAGGTTTTTCAGAGTAAATACCAATTTTGTTTTCCACTTTGGGAGAGATAGTTTATCCCAATTGAACAATGACATGCCTGGCAGAGCAGTACCATATTTACTAATCCTGTACTTGTTGCTGAAACCAACATCTACTAATATAAAAGCTCTAGGATGTAGAGAAGAGAGGCCCTTGATTCACCTGAGAAAATCAAAGAAGATTTCCTAAAACATTGTGAGAAAAAGCTTGAATAGGCTCAGAATTTGAAATCACGGAGGAAGGGCATGAAGCGAGGCCATGTTGAGACTCATTTCAGGCATAGAGAAGCACAGTAGAATGGAGGAAATTTGAAGATTAATAAGTTGTCAAGACTATCTCAAGAACATACTGTTTGTGTATCGTTCATTAGGAAATATGTTCTCTGAGCCTAGGTACCATTTCTGTCTTATTTCTTAACTAATTTCCAATAGCGACACAGTGCGTGGAATGGAATAGACACTGAATAATAGTTTGATGAATTATAATAAAAGTGATAATGAATTGAGACAAGTGAAATTTAATAATATTTGAATTATACGAAAAAAAAACATGCTAAGCAAACTATAAAAGCAAGATGTAGAAATTCAAACTTTGAGTATGCATAGGGATAAAACAGATGAATGTCATTATAAAATCAATGTGGTCCTTTCGGAATATTAGTTTCAAGTGATGTATAAATTACAAAAATAGGAATAAGATTCTAGAAGCAGATAAAAGAATATTGCAAATTACACTTTTTATATCATTTTTTAAATTAAAGTTAATTGGGGTGACAATGGTTAGTAAAATTACATAGATTTCAGGTGTACAATTGTGTAATATATCATCTCCATGTTATATTGTGTGCTCACCATCCAGAGTCAGTTCTCCTTCCATCACCATATATTTGATCCCTTTTACCCTCATCTACCATCTCCCGCCCTCACTCCCCCACCCCCACTCTGTGGTAACCACTAAACTATTGTCTGTGTCTATGAGTTTTTGTTCCTTCATTTGTTTGTCGTGTCCCTTTGTTGTTTTCAATTTTATATCCCACATATCAGTGAAATCATATGGTTCTCAACTTCTTCTGTCTGACTTATTTCGCTTAGCATAATAATCTCAAGATCCATCCATGTTGTTGCAAAGGGCACTATTCCATCTTTTCTTATGGCAAAATAGTATTCTTATACAATGCTCTACAGTTTAAAGTCTAGAATTAATAACAAAATAGAACTACACATTATGTATTTTCATAATATATTTATTTGTGTAATATCATATTGGTCCAGGAAGTCCTTAAATATTTGAAATTTTGTGAATGGTTACATATGTCCATTTTCTATGGAGAGAGGGCATATGTTCAAACAGATTCTCAAGGAGAGTGCTGCCCCAAAAGATTAAGAAATATCTCTGAAGGTTCAACAAAACTTTAAAACAAGAGGATATGCCCGTGTGTACAATGCCAGCTAGAATACTACCTCCACTGTCAAATTTGCTTTTCTCTACCATAGGCAGAATTAAACATTTTTCTTTATATTTGGATAACTATTTGTTCATAACATTATTATAAAAGATTTTGCCATTTATTTTTTAGTTAGTCAGCACAGTCACCATCTGCTAACTTCTCCCATTAAATTAGACACTTGAAGAGTAGGAAGTCTGAGTTACTTGTTATCTAAGCCCAGTATCTAGCACAGAGCTGGCCCTCAAATCTGTCTTTTTATTTAAGGTATTTCACTTAAACCGCCAATATTTTTAATGAATATTTTTATGAGCGATTAAGAGTCACAATACCTTGCTTCCATATGGATGTCATTCAGAATTTGTAGGTCATTTCCACTTAAAGGAAATAAAGCTTATCAGCACTATAGGTCATAAATAATAATGTTATCTGTCAGATATTGGGTTGTCGGAAAAGT
>NW_017731565.1:1548357-1571523 GCF_001890085.2 Hipposideros armiger | reverse complement strand
CAATATGCTCATTAAACATGAGGAAAATGATCCTTTTTTGAAGTGACTGATAACTGGTGATGAGAAGTGGATTGTTTACATCAAAGTGGTGCCCAAACAGTCTTGGTCCTGACGTGATGATTCGCCTCAAATGACATTGAAAGCAGACATTCATCAAAGGAAGGTTATGCTCTCAGTGTGGTGAAATTTTAAAGGTACCGTGTTTTTTGAGCTCCTACCAAGGAATCAAACCATCAATTCAAATGTGTACTGTTGGCAATTGGACAGTTTGAACGAATCTATCATCCAGAAATATCCAGAGCTTGTTAACTGTAAAGGAGTTGTGTTCCATTGCAACAACATGAGACCACAAACAAGTTTGATCACTTGTATAAATGATTGGAGCCTGGATGGGATTTGTTGCCACACCCACAATATTTGCCTGACCTTGTGCCATCAGATTTTCACTTGTTTCGCTCTCTTCAAAACTCCTTACATGGTATAACATTCAATTCCAATGAGGCTGTAAATCAGCACCTTGTTCAGTTTTTTGCAAATAAAGACAGGTCCTTGTATGAACGAGGAATTATGAAACTCACTGAAAGATGGCAAACGTTTATTGAACAAAACAGGCAATATATCATTGATTGATCTTTGTTCTTTATATAAAGAAATGACCTTCGAAAAACAGACAAAATACGTCATGACTCTTCCGACAACCCAATATTACAGGAAAGGAATCCCTTTCATCAAATCCCTTGAACTGTGAATTCTGAAAACCTATATAGGGTGCAATTACTTTAAGGAAGGATTCTCTCCATTAATATTCTATCCTTTTCAAAACATTGTGTTTGTTGGTTTTTCCTTTTAAACCACATCCTCAATACACAATTCTAGTATTACTTGGGTCACAATCTTAGGTCTTGACTGTTATGTTCTCAACAAAACCCTTCAGGTTTTATCCAAAGCTTCTTTGCATTTTAGATTACACTGTCTATTTCCTTGGCTCCAGTTATTATCTCTAAGCTGACAACACACAACCTATAGCCCTAACCTTAACCTCTGTCTTGAGTTCCAGATCCCCAGAGCTGGCTGAGTTATCACTTACTCCTAGAACTGCCCCTTCTCCACTTTTCCTTCACTCAGTATTTCCTCCATGACACAGTATCTTACTGAAGCCAGACATGGACGTCACCCTTGAATTCTCTATCACCACACCTCCCATGTTCAACAGGTCAAAATTGAATGTTGGTTTTTCTCACGATGAGTTTGCAGTTGTTTGCTGCCTCTCCTTTCCCGTTAGCATGACCTAATTTTTTTCCTTCAGGCTTTCCTTTCTCAGTGAATGTCATCACCTACTTCAGCCAAGAAATTAGGAATCACCCTTATATTTTTCTTTCTCTCTCACATATCTAACTCTTATCAAATCTTATCAAATTCTAGCTTTAGAATTTATTCTGAATCTGTTCAGTTATTTTTAACTCTGCTAATAACCACCCTTAGCAAGAAAACAATCTTTTCTTCTATAATTTGCATCACCCCACCATCCATTCTATGCATGTTAGTCAAAATCACCATAAAGTATTGAAAACAGCTATCTATAGAAAGATTAAAGAGGAAAACATTTCAAGCAGAAGAGACAGCAAGAGTTAGGGATCTCAATTGGCAAAATGTCAATGTGTTTGCAGAATGGAAGAGGTGAAAATGCTAATAGTGTGCAGTGAGAAGTGGGGAGAATGGCTGAGGATGGAGTGAGCAGTGAAATGAGGGGTGAGTGTGTACACAGCTTTTGTCGTACCATAACCTTATTTATTACCTTAAAGCATTATTCTTGTTACTAAAAAGATAGTGGATTATGAATGAGGCACAGTCAAGAAATCAAGTGGAGTTTGATAACAAGTAAGAGATGATGATATCAAAGAAAAGTTAGGGATGTTGAAATGAAGGAAAGTGCCTGGATTGTAGATATATTAATATTTTGGAGATTAAATCGGATTGTGTGATAGACCGAACATGGGGTGTGAAAGAAGAATAAAGATTGACTACTACAGTTCTGGCATGGGCAACCGGGAGAATATGAAACACCGGTTCCATATGTAAGTACAAATGGAGGGAAAGAGTTCAGAGAGTAAATATTATAAATCAAAGTTTCAGGGTTGAACACATTTATGTTGCTATGAGATGTTCAGCTGAAATTTCATAATAGGAAATGAATGAATAAACCTCTCTCTGATTTCCACAGCATCCTGGTCCTATTACTAGGAAAACAGAAGAACTAAGAAATATTCTGGTTATGTTCTGAGTATGTGCAGAGGTGACAGGCAGAGTTGGCAGTGAGAATGTAGCTGAAAGCTCAGAATACATTCCAATTGAACAATGGAAATTAATGAATAGTGAATGTTTTGCTGTTGTTGTTTTATGAAAAAATAGTTGATATACAATATTATATTAGTTTCAGGTGTATGGCATTGTTCTATATTTATATACCTTATGAAGTGATCACCAAGATAACCTAGTAACTATCTGTCACCAAAGTTATTACTATATCATTGACTATATTCTCTATGCTGCACATTACATTCTCGTTATTTACTTATTTTATAACTGTAAGTTAGTACCTCTTAATCCCTTCCATGGTGAATGTTTTTAAGGAAGCAATCTAGCAAGTAAAACTGACACAATCAACTATAAGGCAAGACAAAATGATCATTCTAAAAAAAAACAATGCTTCAGGCCAGCTGAGTGGCCCAGCTGGTTAAGAGCTCGCTCAAGAGTGCAAGCTCTCAGCAAAAGCAGTTCGAGTCCCAGCCAGAGCTGAGCTGCTGCTGAGCTGCCAACAGGTGGAAGGATGGCTCAGATAAAAAAAAAAAAGGAAAAAAAAACAATGCTTCAATTGGATAAAACATAAGACCTATAAAGTATCCAGTGTCACTATTTCCTGACCTATCACAAATATGGTAATAGTTCCTATTAGAACATGATAATAATGACAATAACAAAATCACAAGAGGTTTCCACCAAGGTTTAGGATTCTGAGGCTTAGATAAGAACAAATTAGTTATTTATCTTAAGTAGTTGAAAACAGTGCAAGCAATTTTGAAGAAGGGGTGAAGTATTAGACTTGAGACAGGAACCTGGAGATCACAATCAGTGAAATAGTAACACGTCACACTTAAGAAAATAGATAAAACAATAAACAGAAAAATAAAGTTAGAATTGAGTAAAAAATAGAAATCAGAGGGAATACTATATACATATAGATCAAGTGAATAGTATACAGTAGGTCATTGATTATTATAGTTTTTAGAAACACCTACCTTCCTCCCCAGCAGTAACGGCTATTTGGGGGCTAAGGGAAAATAGAAAAAATAACAAAACCTGTTCCTAGTGATTTGGGAACATCTATTTACTGAATAATACCCATCATGCTCTTTCAGTTCATCTCAAAGGGATATATTTGGATCAGAGTTTATGTAGCACCCAAAACTAGTATTTGTAGAACGAAAGATTCTTAGTAACTCCTTGGCAAATAGCTTCTTTGACATTTTATAACACTTTGGATTTTCATAAGTTACAATTCCTCAAAGATTTTATGTTACAAAACTCTTACATGTAAGAGACAAACATACCTAGGTTTTAGACTGGCTAAACTGTAGGATGAAGTCCTAAAACAATGAGAAGATTAATAACTTTCAGTTTTTACAGCCTACCAGAATCAAATGAAGAACTTTTTAAAAACATGGGTACTTGGGCTCCACTCATTCAGAATCTGAATAAATCAGTCTGAGGAATGCCACGATGGCTCAAAACTCCTAAAATGGATGAATGAAATAAAACACAAGTCTATGAAGATTTTTGGACATTTAAGACATTTGTCTTAATATAAGTTAAACACCTTATAAGAAACGATTATCTGGGTAAGAACTTTGAAGTTTTCTTGCTTTCCTACATTGTGGCACTATTATCACTTTTGGAATTAAATGTCTATAATCTTAACAAATGTTAACCCTGCAGGCTTGTTTTAATGTGACAGCTGCATGATCTGGGTTATGTTAGTCAGGTTCAATGGGACTATAAATGAATAAACAGATTATAAAACTCAGGTTTCCGTTGTGAGTAATGGATGAAGGAGAAGCAGCTATTTTCTTCTACCTGCTCTACTTGTCTCCTTTTCCCAGCACTACATGGAAATATTCTAATTCAATCAGAAAAGCTCAAGTAGAGGTGTGAAAACACAAATAAAGGTTGATGTTATTCTGGAGATACTATATAAAAGGCTGCCTAAATTGGAAGGCTTCCTCCATTAATGTAAAAATTCAAATTATCAGATGGATTGTTGATTTCTCAAAATGAATTACTGAAAAAGAAATTTTAAGATCGAATCTACATTTGATGTAATATAGAATTTGCAGAATCTTCAGAGACTGATATTTTTAAAAGAGGAATGTGCTATTGAGAAAGAAATACCACTTCACTTTATCAATCCAGAGCTGCAAGGTTTTCTCTTGTAAAGAGGGAGAGGAATGGGCACCCATCGTTTTATGCATATGCAGGCCACAAGTGTGTGATCATAACCACAGGTGCACTAAAAGCTAAACTATAACTGACAGATGTCCTGTTCTTCAATTGTCATATATATATATATACAGAAATGCTTAAACGGAGACTGTTACTAGACATAACTGTCTCTATAGACAACAGCAATTTCCCATATTCAAGAGAGATTGGGGGGATATCTGAATAATTCAGTAAAAACAAATTTTTTTTAAAAAGCAGGCTAAGTTACACAGTAAAGAGACCATTGGACCAACAGATAAAATAGCTGAGTTCTTGTTCCAAATTAAGCACTAATTATACATAATTCTTAGGCAAACTATTAAACTGTAGCCTGGGGCACAATTTTCTCAACTAAAAAATTGACACTTTTGGACCAGACAACTTGTAAAAAACAATGGGACTGAAATACTAGAATTTATAATAAGAACTATACACAAGTCACCCCTTATCCAGCACAGAGGATACATTCCAAGACCCATAGTGATGCCTATAACTGTAAGTAATACTGACCCTTATATATACTATTTTTTATACACACATACCTATGATAAAGTTTAATTCATAAATTAGGTACAGTAAGAGGTTAATAATAACTAATAATACAATAGAACAATTATAGCATTATACTATAATAAAAGTTATGTGAATGTGATTGCTCTCTCTCTCTCTCTCTCTCTCTCTCTCTCTCTCTCATAACTAATCTGATAATCAAGATGGCTACTAGGTGAATAAGGGGCAGGTGGCATAGACAGTGTGGGGATGATGGACAAATGGATGATTTATGGGACCACACGGGCTTGCACAAGATTTCATCACAATATTCAGAATGGCACATTTTAAAAAACTTACGAATTGTTTATTTTTAGAATTTTTCAATTAATGTTTTTGCACTATGTTTGACTGTAGATAACTGATACTATGCAAAGCAAAATCAGAGATAAGGCGGGATTACTGTGTATTTGTTCTTCTTCCCAGTTTCTGGCTCACAGTTTCTAAAACTATTGGGAATTCCTAAGCGATGAGAGCTTGAAAGATGTCTGATTTTGGAAAGTCCATAGGTCACCTATGGAAGGGGGCTGGTTGCCAGGGGACCCATCCATATGATAAGAGGGCTGGAACTTTCAGACCCAACCTCCGACCTCTGAGGAAAGAAGAGAACTTGGAGGTTGAATCAATCCTAATGGTCAATGATTTAATCACTTCTAATTAAGTAATGAAGCATTCATGAAAACCCAAGAGGAGGTTCAGAATGCTTCCATGCTGTGTCACCATGCTGAGTTCCAAACTCCATGAGGATAGATGCTCCTTTGTTCAGTGCCCCACCCTACGTATCTCTTTATCTGGCTGTTGATTTGTATCCCTTAATGTCCTTTGTAATAAACTGGTAATCCACTGAGTAAACATTTTTTTTCTGAGTTCTGTGAGCCACTCAGGCAAATTAATAGAACTCAAGGAAGGGATCATGGGAACCTCTGATTTATAGACAGTGGGTCAGAAGCACACGTGACAAACTGGACTCGTGACTGACATCTGAAGTAGAGGGCAGGCTAGTCGACTGAGCCCTTAACCTGTGGAATCTGATGCTATCTCCAGTAGACAATGTCAGAAATGAGTTGACTTGTAGGATACCCAGTTACTGGTTGAGAATTTCTTGGGGTATGGGGGAAAAAAAACACCACAGACATTGAAATTGGGTGCAGAACTGCAGGTGATTGCAAAAGGGAGGCATTACGGCATTATCGGTAAGGAAACAAAGCCTATATATAGTCTCATCTCTACAACTAATGAATTATCTGACTTTGAACAAAACATTCATTCATTCATTCATTCACTTCTTCATCATTCCACAGATATGCTCAGTCCCTGCTATACCCAAGCAGTGTGTTAGGCACTGGGATGTAATTAAAAAATAGGACTAAAGATCCTACTTTACAGAATATGTACTGTAGTAAGGGAGAAAGACAGGAAAAAAAGAACCAGTTAAACATGATAATTACCAATGTGAACATTGTTTTAAAAGGCAGTAAATGGAAGGTAGCACTTTGATGAAAACCTCACTGAAGAGGTAACATTTGAGCTGAGATCTGAGGTTAGAAGGAAGTGCCAGTCATGAGACAAGCTAGGGAAAGAGCATTTCAAGAAGGGAGGACTATAAGTGTTGAGGCCCAGAGGTGGGGAAGGCTTGTCACAGGCTGAACACGGTGAACGAGAAAACCTAGGTCTCAGTTTTTCTGAACAGTTTAATGAGAGAGGTGAGCTAGATCAATGGCTGTTGCCTAGGGAGAGATAGGAAAACACAGATTCTAAGGTCTCACCCCAAGCCATGAATCAGAATTATGAATGTGGGGATAAACCAGTGGTGTGAATTGAAATCTCAGATTATGCTGATACAGTAGAATTATAAACTAAATGGCCTTCAATGTCCTTTTTTGTCTCTACCATTGTATGGCACAATAATTAATTATCTACTTCTTCATTTAAACAACACATATGGATTCCATTCATGTCATAATATAATTTTTAATAAGACAAGGTACTAAAAAAGAAAAAAAATAACAATGTTACAGAAAGTGCAAAATAATGATTTATAAATTTTTGGATCAATGCTTTATTGCAGGGAGAAAAAACCACAGGAATCTAGATATCTACTTGCCTACCCCCCACTAGAAGGTAAACTTTACAAGAGCATCTACAATTTATTCCTAGTATGAAGTAGAATATGGGACACATGATAGTTTCTCTACATGCATCTGCTGAGTAAAACATCACAGTGTTGAAGTCAAATCATAGAACAATTAACTGCTTTGTCCCAATTCATACAGTGATGGGGGACACAGAGATTTTTGCAAACTGAATCCCAAAATTTAAAGAAAGTTAGGCTTACTTACTGGCATTAATGGGCAAATTCACCGGCCCCTCACTCACCAGTGTAACAGAAATGGTACATCATAGGTCATCCAATACTCAAAACGTATAGATACAGCCTTAGAGGAAGGTTCAGGAACCAACAGACATTTATTTGAAGAGTTTATATGATGCCTGGGAACTTGCAGGATCTGAGGGAGTTGAGGATGGTGGAGTGGGGAGCATTGGGGGTGCATAGCATACAAGCATGGAACAAAATCCTTGACTTTGGTGAACTGAAGTTAGTGAGCAAAATCCAGACTTTAGATGAGAAGAATTTCTATTCTGAAATTATACAGAGCAGTACAGAATTAATAGCTCACATGTATGGCATAGGGAATTCTACAGTTTCCATGCTTAGAAGAGTGTGATTTAATAAATCTCTAAGGGTAGTTGTTAGGCTTGGGTTCACATATTTTAGCTCTAAGTTAGTTTGGGGCTGAAAAGAAATGGGGGTGGGGGTGGGGGGCTGTTCATGTTGCTCCATGTTTGACCATTTAGGGTATAAAATTGAAAATATTCTTCTAAAGTCACCTCTATATTTTTTAGTAACTAGTTTTTTTTTAACTTCAGAAGGAAAATATTTGCAAAATTAGTATGACCTATATGCTTTTCTATTTAATAGTTTATACAAGGACTATAATATTAACATCCATAAATATAATACAGCTAACCACTTGTGTTCTACCTGTCTTGGAATTATATGGTATTCTATTAAGTGCTCTATTGTGTATTGTTCACCCGTTTTCCCCTCTTTTTCAAGACAAATGTGTAACCTTTATTAAAAAAAAAAAGAGTTTCTAATGTGTCATGTGATCAATAGATATAAGTACCTTCATTTTTTAAATTAGTCTAAGGCTATTTTCCTTTTACTGTTGTATAAACAGGGAATTGAAGGGTAAAATAGTTAAAACGTAATGCTATAGTGCTAATGTGGCTTTTAAATCACGTCAGCTGCAATCACTGCATTATAATTAACAATTTATTGAACCAGCAATAAAATGAACATCACATTACTTCTTAAAGCAGCAGAATAAAATGGCTAATAAATAGCATAAGCCAGACAAATTGCAGAGTAATAGAAATTTTCTTAAGATTTATGGTGTGCAGAAAGATGGATGTGCTATTAGTAGGAGCTCCAATACTTGACAAAATTCTTTTACAAAGACATTGTTACGGTGCATGTCAGAGTTCACAAGTCTAAGTGGTTTATCCAAATTTCAGCTCTCTGCTATTACAGTGGAAAATACTCATTACAAGGTTTTGAAACTGCAAGCAATGTGTACATTTGCCAACATTCAAACTGCTACTGCCAAAAAGATACTAAAATATTTTATAAACTGTCAAATAACAAGTCTGCTAGCTTAATCTGAGTCTATTTTATACTATACAGACTGTAAAAACTATTACATTAATTCACTTCCTGCAAAACTTTTAGAGCAGAGAACAGTCTATATAGAGGCTGAACAAAGTAACGGCTTTTTACTTTTTGAAACCCTAACAATGTCGTGCTTCTGTTGGGGAATCATCATTGTTTTCCTGAAATGCAATCACATTCTCTTTAACAATCTGCTGTACCAGAACAATCTGTGGAAGAAAGTAAGATCAGAGAAATAGACAGATTAGAGTCGAGCTGCGTGTCTCCCATTACAAGAAGAAGGTTTTGATGGAGAAATGAGGTATTGCCAATGTTGCTGCTGCTAACATGGATCGCGATGCTTAGTTTCTGACATGGAGCAATCGTGTCCATAATTTAGAGTAAAAAATAAAATATTATGTGACAATATGTAACCATTAGCCAGACTTAAGAAATTTAGTTTTAAGTTTTAATTTTTAAATTATTATTATTAGTAGTAGTAGTAACAGTCACAGTTGTGGTAAGCAGGTTCAGCTTTCTATTGAAACGGGGAGAAAGTTATTGCCCTAGATTTTTGTCACTAATTAGTTCATTCAATAATAAGGGCTATTTTTTCATACATAAAGTGAAATATATTCATCAAACATTTATCAAATATCCACGGTCCAAATCTACTTACTTGAAGTGGAATGTATAGTAATATTTGTACTAATTACTTGCTGAAAAAGATTGCTGTAGTTAAGCTGCATTACACTTTTTGAAGATGTGTTCATGTTATTTACAGTGGGTAAACTATGATTGTTCATCTTATCACATTATAATATATATAGACCTGGATGAGTTAAGGTAAGACGACTGTTACCAATACAAAGAAAAACATAACACAAAAGATAAAATAAAACAGGAAAAAATTCCATTCCTACATTCAAAAAGATGCCCTGCACTGCTAATGTGATATCTCAAAGCTTCCATCCCTTCATATTCTTCCCAGTTAGATCCTTGGCACAAAGGCCTACTGTTTGCCTTGTAACCGTTTCCTGGTGCCCAGAAGAATGGCATGCATGAGGTGTTCATGAAATGCTTTATGGATTAATACATTTTCTGTGTGTGAGACAATTCTCCTCGGGCTTCTCACATTTTGGCATGTTTCATGAGCAGAGGCATTGTGCATCTTTGCCCCAAACTACCTTAGTGCTGAGCAGCTTTGGAAGACAGAGACAGCAGCTCCTTTAGGGGCAATGGTCTGGCAGGCTTACTGTTTAATATAGAAGAGGAGGTTCTCTTAGCTCAAGGTTCATGTCCTATATCGCAGCCCACAGTATGTGCACCTTGCACTTGGCCCTTTTTATGTTGTCCTATAGAAATTGAGAATTGGGAAACTAGTACAATAAATTCTTATAGTCAAGCTGCTGCCATTCCTTTAAGTAGTAAATTGTCCGTTGTTTGTGAATCAGATACCTCATGTCTTTTGCCAGTATCCGTGAAACTGTCGCAGGGTAAGCAGTTAATTTGTAAATATCAAACCTTTCGCAGGTTTTTTTTTTCTTTGCTTTCTGCTGCTTTTTTTATTTTTTAATTTCAGGTGTACAAAACAATGTAATAGTTAGACATTTCACCCCTCACAAAGTGATAACCCCCTCTCCCAATCTATTACCCCTCTGACATTGTACATAGTTGCTACAATTCCATTGACTCTATTCCCTATGCTGTACTCCACATCCCCTGACACTATATATACAGTCACAGTTTGACGATTTCAAAGAGAAGACAGATTAAAAACATGTGTGATGCAAATTAACCCTTACCTTGAAGTCATTAAGTAGCTTGAAATTTTATAGTTAGGTAAGCAAACTGCTCACATGTAATTAACACAGAGCGAAGAGAAAAACGTGCCATGAGAGACCTACAAAGTGCTGGGAGGTGGCCAGAGGAGGAAAATATCACTGGTGGATGACTCAGAAAGCTTCAGAGAAAGGGTGATATTTAAGTTCTACCTTAAAACAGGTGCTGGATTTTGAAAGAGGGATATAAAGGAGGGAGATATATAAAACACCAGTCCCACTAAGGGCAGGCGTGTGAGTAAAACGTCATAAGCAGGGAAGTATGCAAAACGTTGGCAATGGCAGGGTGTGTAGCTGGCTGAAGAATGGTAAGAAAAAAAATGGAGAGATGGCTTGGAAATACAGGGAAGGTGGTGTAGATAAACTGTAAGAAGAGTTTAAACTTCTTTCAGTAAATCCGGGAAATTTAATTTTGAATATAATATGTACTGTTAGTTTTATTTAGATATTAGTGGGTTAGAAAAGCATGTCTAAATACCACAATGCTAGGAAGTCAAGTTGAAGTTTAATAACTCACTCCTTATGTCCATCTGAAGGTCCATTATTCTATAATATATCAGAAATCTTTAACTTTATTTATTTTCTACTTTTAACCACACAACTTTGCCAAATAGAATATAAGTAATTAAAATGATTTTAAAAAACCCCAAAAAACCTAATGTTTCTCTGATAGAGAATAGGGAAATATGACAGACAGTCTTCTCTTTCTCAACCTCTTTCCCTCCACTTTCTACATGATTTTTTGGTCTCTGAAGTACTCATAGGGAACCTTAGGGTTTCCAGTATACAATTTTAAACACGCTCTTTTATCCATATATTCAACAAAGGATTTTAACTAGCATATGCTTTGGGCTAAAACAATATGTCAATAAACTCAGTACATGACAATCACACCAAAATGCACATTTTAAATCTTGTCCATGGCTGCATCTGCTCATCATTATTAAGTAAAGAAAGGAAAGGTACAAACACATATAAACACACACATACACATTAAAATACATTTCTTCCTGCTCATTTAAATATACAAACTAGCCATAACTAAAATAATTTCCAAGAAGCTGAAAACTGATAATTGGAAGTGTTCAGGATATTCCCAGGTAAATTGATGATGCGTCTTCCTTCCCAGTTTCTCTGTAGCAGTTTTCTGCCATTTGCAAAAAGTGTATATTTAGGAAAGCATCTGGTAGACTCACTCCTACGTAGGTATAAATATCTGCTAACACTTAATGAATACTTTTCCTAGTATTTTCTAAAACTTCAAATTTTAAGAGGGAAAACCTGATTCATGGATAAACACTGAAACTCCATTTACATAATTCCATGTATAAGAAAATCAAGTGGGCCAAGCACTATCTTTATTTCCCTGTCCTGACTTTGTAATTTCATAATGAGGCATTCCGATTTCCCTGTTTAGTGGTTCACTTATATTCCAATTGTCAGGCCAATGCAGGTGCTGGCACTACTGTCTATAGCATCCTCAAAGTCCACCCCTTAGGCTTAACCTCCAATATAGCAAGGCTTACAGTGTGTCTCCCTCCCCGATAAGCTAACCCCTACTGTGGTACAGGCCTCTGCTGGCCCAGTGGTGACCTAAACTGACAATTGACAAATCACACTCACATGCCTCTTTGGAATTCTGATAAGAAGCTATCTGTACACCAGTGTCAAAACCCAGTTCATAGGACTGGTATCCATAGCAGGTTCAATATATTCTTTTCAAAGAAGAGAACTCTGCCGCATGGTAATATTCCTTGTTTTATCTGAATTCTGGCTCTGAATTCTAGTGCTACATTTTCAAACTTGGGTTGTGTGGGCAGACCAAAGAAAAATGTTGACTATCTGCCTACCTGGTGTTCGTAAGTACCTCAAACCTACATACAAACATGTAAAAATGTATGTTAACCCCACTGTATCATCTTGAGCTGTTTGGACCAACTAATTGCCAGAGTTGTAAAGATTCTGGAGTTTGGTTCACCACTGATTAAAGTGCTTAAATGGTGAACTGTGTATCCACTAATCAGAGATGAACCATTTTAACTATCCAATTCTAGAGGGATATCTGGTACAAAGATGAAAGAAACATTACATGACCTGTATCAATAACGTACATTTCTGTGTTCACGAAGACATCACTAATCAATCACAGGACACTAAACTGTTGGATTTAGACAAGGTCTCAGACTCCTTTTGTCCATCTCTCTACAGGCAGCCACGACAAATCAACTAGGCTTGGCAGCCAAGAAGAAACCTATCTGCCATCCTCAATCTCGTGGCATGTTTCACCTTTCTAATGACCTGCTGTGAATAAATTATCATGCTACGTCAGTGGCTTGAACAGCTCCCCAGCAACCAGCTATGCTGAGTACAGAGATGTGTCTCCAATTTATGAATTCAAAAGTTTTTCTAGGCACTCTCTTCCACCTTTGACTTTTAATCATCCCACTTATGCAGTATTAAAGTTTTCTAGCCTATTGTTCTTTATCAAGACTGTCTTTTTCTGCCGATTCTGTCAGAATTCACCTGGAAAGTCTATCCAGATATAAATTTGATTTTTCCTCAAGCCCACATTTTGGGTTTCTCCTTTAGATCCTTACTGCACAGAACACGGGCAAGTAGCAGCTTTCCACCAAGTCTGACACCGAATCCAGGAGAAAAACACCAGCCCAATTGTTAATGATTATGAGGAAGAGAGCTCAGATGAACCCAAGGGTAGGACAAAAGGTATGAGCCAAAATGGCACTATATAGGTAACAATATTTGCCTATTCATGAGACTCATATAGATTCCCTCATTAAAAGTCTTAATTTACAAAGCATGTTAGATCAGTTAGGGTATGTGTGTACACACGTGTGTGCTTGTGGTCATTTATATTACAAAAATAAATATTCTAGAATTTTGGACATTAAAATCACAATTTGATTTATAGATAAGTTTTATGTATACATAACTATATATGTATATATGTATGTGTGTATATACATATATATATATATATATTATATGAAGTAAAATATCAATTACATGTCAAAATAATTATGCAGTTTGTGAACCAAGTATTTCTCTTCTTTGAGTGTCTGTGTAGTTTTTTCATCCTGTCTGAAAAGGATGATGTGAAGCTATCATTTCTAAAAGGATTTATGAATTTTCAGTAGTTACAGGCAAGAGTCTTCATTTTATGTTTAAGCTAAGAAGCTTCCCAGTGCTTTTTATTTAAAAAATAATGCCCCTTTGTATATTTGAGTACTGTAATTCAGGAACTCATAATAAACCTCCTATGTGTGGCTCTACTGACCAATTTGTCTCCCATTAACAGCTCCTTTCACATGTCTAGTCCAACTAGCATCACTTTTGACTGGATATATTCCAAAAGCCAATAGATAATAAGTCTTTTCTCTACTGTATTAAATAATAAATATGATTTATAAGTGATTCTGATGAAGCTTCTAGACCTATCTTCTAGGGAAATTTCAAGTCTAATGTCCATTCAGAAGGTGACTGATATAACTGGTCTGTAGACTTTAATTTTTTCTTCAGTATAATAAATCACTTGCTACGCACTGTCCCTAACAACCCCCTGATACACATATACCCACAGAGACAAAGGTCTTTAAAATTTGCTGTCCTTTTCTTGGGTTAAGCTATATATCACCAAATATATATATCATCAAATGATGTGAGGCCTAGGTAAAAAAAAAAAAAAAAAAAAAAAAAAAACACCTGAGGAATTTTCCTAGTTCTGGACTGAGAAAACTTGTGTAATAGAAAGTGTTGCTGGTGTGAGTCAGCAAGTGACTTGGTATTCATCAGACTTATCTTAGCTTGACAGGACCTTAAGTACACCAGGAAATCAGATGTGCTGAGATGATCAGGGAGATGAGGAAATGAGGAATGTCTCGTGTAGCTTTCAAACAGTGGAGACCTATAATCTACTGATTCTAAAGGCTAATAAATGACACAAAGAAATCTAATCCAGATGAAAATGACATATCTGTCTTTTTTGTCTTTATGTTTTACTGACTTTTAGATGACATATTGAAAGACAGGATAAGAACACAGGGAATCGGCTACATTTGGGTTTGGGATTCCTTCTGGAATGTTCCTGCATTTTAAGCAAAAATGCCCAAGGCAAACATGTGGCAAGTTTACCAGATGGGTGCATTTTTAAATCTGCAAGCATAATTATTTATTAGTTTAAAGTTCTCTGAGAATTGAATCAGAAGTTTGGTTCTGTTTGGAACATTATGTGCTTTGGGTCAGTCTAACCAGTATTTGACTCCCAAGTCTACCTCCCCCATCCTCCCAACATTTAACTATGTGTGAACATAACATAAGCATAATTTTTCACCTATAAATGTCAGAATTAAATGTGACGATGTGAGTTAAGTGTCCAGCTCTCTACCTGGTACATTTCAGGTTCACTACAAATGTTAGCTTCCTTTTTTCTCTTACTCATACCTCATCTTCTATAAATGACTTCACCTTTCTAGACCCGTTTCTTTATCTAGAAAATCAAGGGCATGATGGGGATAACCTCAAGTTCTTTCCATGACTCTGTGATGCACAGCATTGAGTGGACATAGTCATCTAAGCAGGGGTGACATCAGGCAAATAAAATCAAAGTGTGATGCTGTGTTGTAAATTATTTTGAAGAGGAGCAAGCAGATCTGCCTAAAAACATTCAAAATTAAAAAAAATTTAAAACACTGGACCTGCCAAACAAAACAACCTCTTGGGTCAACTTTAAATTTTTGGCTCAAAGCTTTCCAATTTCTAACCTAGAGCTTTAAAATATTGATCTTCATCATTTTATCAGCACCAGAGGTTGTTGACAGGGCTGTCAGAGGATAGATCAATCGTAATTTTAAGTCAAACTAAATTAGTTACGGTCTGTGTGATAATTTTTCATGGAAGTCGGCATCTCTGGAAAAATACAATTTTGAAGCTACCCATATCAGAGGAAGAAGGGAGAGTTCAGAAGACCAAATCAGGGCAGAACCAACAAAATTTTTGTTTCTAGCTATAATGTGCTTGGGCTGTGAAGAAATGACCTCTCAGCCTCCTATTGAGAATCATGCCTTAATGGCAGATAGTTTGTTCGGTTGCTTTCCCTCCCTGCCATGAATATGTTTGAGAAACTGCAGAATAAAAATGCAAAGTAACAACTATATTTAGATACACTCCCACACAGACTTTAAAGCTTAATATTTCACTGAACACAACATGGAAAGACTGAATTAATATCCATAACTCTTCCACATCACTCATGCTTCAAAGTTCTGTCATTATAGATTTCTTTGGCCTATATAGTTGCAAAATTAGCTAACAATGGTAATCTTTCTTTAATATCACATTCAATTACACTTCACAAGAAAAAAATTCATTATATTTATTCCTCTTTGAAATCTGTTTATTAACAGCATTTTCATTGATGTTGCCATAAATGACAGAGATCTACCAAATAAAAATTAAATATGAGTAATTTTACAATTATTTATAATCAAATTCTAAGTAGCATACAATAATCATGAAACCAAAATCACTTATGGTATAGACTTTTCTTGACTTTGTATGTCACATTGCACAAAGCATTTAACTTCTCTGACTCTCAGTTATCCTCTGTATAAGGTAGAGCATTGGTAGAAATGACTTCTAAAGTTAGTTCTGATTTTTACATCTTGTGATTCTTAGTGAAATATATCTCCAAAACTGATCACTGAACAGAGGCACAAAATTACTAGAGATTGCAACCATGCGAAACTGAGGAAGGATAAGGCATCAAAGCACCGGGAACTTGACCCTTTTTTCCATCCCGTCTTCATGTAATGCAAATGTTAGAATATTTCTTCATAAGTAAAACAAGAGGCAGAAATATTAAACCATAGTTTAAATTGAAAAAAAAATAAATTTCTAGAAGAATATACACCAAATCTTATTAGACATCAGCAATGGGAGAAAGTACAAAATTGTATTTTCCCTCCTTGAGTGTAAATATCAATTAAAAATTATTCAGTCCTGATAACTAAAATTAATCTCAAGTTTGGGGATTGTTTAGAGCAATGTCAGTAATGGTAGGGCATACATTATAATACAAATGGAACAAAATTTAAATTCTTATAAATTAAAGCTTCTTTTAAAAATCACATTATTATTCCATATTTTTTTTAAATTAATGCATGATAACAGTTGTAGCAAACAACTTTGAACAGTCTTCTTTCTGTATTATTTTGGGGTCAAATTTCAAAAACTGGATGAAACAGACACTGAAATTCTAGAAACACTATGGAGTATGCTGGAACCATTAAGTAATTGTGTATTTAGAAATTTAAGTTTTATTAAATTCAGGTATTGTTTTAAATACATAGCAATTTTTGAACATTAATTTTTTTTAAATCAGATCTTATTTTATATATACAAACACAATTCTGAGTATCACAGCAAGAAACCTCATTCAGGTATTCATTGACTCATTTAATAAGCATTTACTGAGCACTGTTACCTTCACAACATTGGGCGTGATAATGTCCATAAACTCTCTTAAATTATTGCCCATGAGATACATAACGTTTCATAGGAAAGAGTCCCAACAGTGCCTACATAACAGTTCATTTTGCCCAAAGAATGATTTTTAAATGACCCTTTCTTTGCCAAAGCTAAGAAGAAAATTGTGATAAATGGCAAAGAGAATAGAGTAGCAAATAGAACAGTGATATGGTCTGAGGGGAAAAGAGACAGCCAAAACAGCTCTCCTCAATTTTCTTTCATTAGTAATGGAGGAAGCCACAATTTTGTAGAGAATATTAAAAGAAAGCAAACATAGCATAAAAATCAATTTATTAAAGACCTAGTTATGAAAGATCATTCTTTGAGCAAGTGAATAAGCAAAGCCTAAGACATTTTCAGCAATTAGTAATAAGGTCCTAAAAGCAAGAAGCAGTCATTGCACTTCAGCTATCACAGAATGGCATTAAAAATATAAAAGATCATATCTTGAAATACTCTTTTTCCTTAGATAAATGATCAGATCTTTCATGATGAGAAAGTGGAAATTTATAAGAGAACAAAAATGATGTTACATATATCAAATATATATATTTGAAGAGTTTAGGGCCTGTTTTTTTTTTTTTCAATATATTACTTAGTCAACCTTTTAAAGTCCCCTGTTATAGCTACTACTATATGAACCTTACAGGTTCATCTGGACAGAGCTTTTTCAATTATTATAGTCAAGATTCTGGTGCCATGAATGGGTAAATCAGATAGGCAGTACCTCTTATTGAATCCTGTATGTTGTGAAGAAAGATATAAGGTTAGAATAACATTTTATTATATTTGAATGGATGATGCAAAAAGGCTTAAATACTGTTCTGCCAATCAATCTTGCCGAATGAAAGTTGCTGCCAGCACTATACATTTAAAAAATTATAACAAAATGGTAGAGATATTTTCATTGTATTATTAGCCTGACCAACACCCAATGATCATGACTTACTTTCCTACAACCCAAGGAATAATCCTGCACTCAATTTACATAACCAGCTGCATGAAGAAAGTAAGAGAAAGAAAGACAAGAGTAGCATGTAAATGTGTAACCCTTTGGAATATACTGATTTTACCCACTGGTTCCCATGGTCTAACTCATATCTTGTAATGTCTCTCTCTACTCTTGGGATTGCCATGTGCAAAGGGGTAGAATTATCTCTTACTGCTTTAAAGAGACAGATTTATGCACAGATAAGCTTTAACTAGCACTCTGATAGACAGATTATAAAGAATACATTGTGATTTCCTGCTCATATTTCAGTCAATTTTGCAAATCTATCAAAGTTATTATTAATCCACTTTATTATGTCAAATTTCTTGTATCCCTTATCATACATAGAGCGAGGGTGCATATTCAAATGATCAGACAAGTAATAAGTGTGTAAGAAAAGAGAGAATGATAGGTCTGGTGCGAACTGGCCATTTTCTGCCATATTAAAAGAAGACACACATTACTCAGATTCAGCCAATTGCTATCATGTGAAAATATGTGTCAAGTATTTTCAGAACTTCTCACTTTTAGGAGAATCTATAAATTGAAATATTTTATGTAACATTTTCACTTTTACAAACAAACTTGTTTAAATTAAAAAATAAACACTGTGCATTCCAAATAGAACAGAACTATAATCCACATATCAATTTTAGAGTTAGATTATAGATGTTCAAAGACTATGAGGTGAATTAATGACAGTATATTTTATATATTTCTACTAAACAGATACAAGGTGTGATAAAAAAAATATAGTGAATGCTGCTGCACAGTGCCATCCAATGGGAAGGCAGGGGTCTTCAATACTGGAAGCAGTACACCAAACCTTAGTCACAGTGTGTGACGAGCTTCAACTTGTTTGGTGCAGTCAGTCATGTGTGAGCTGTGATTGAGAGATGTGTGTTTTAAAGTGTACCATAAATCATGGATCAAGAATAACGCATTAACATGAAATGCACAAAGAGTTTCATCCTCCATCATGACAATGCATCGTGTCACACATTGCTCCTGGTAAATGGCAATTTCTGTCAAATAAAAACATTATGGCGTGTCCTCATCCACCTTATTCACAGGATCTGGCACCGTGTGACATCTGGCTCTTCCCCAAAGTCAAAATGACCATGAAATGTAAATATTTTGAATTGATTCAGAACATCGAAGTAGCCATGACAGTGCAACTAAAGACATTCATGAAAGAGGACTTCCAGAACTGCTTCCGAAAGTGACCAGAATGATGTGATAAGTCTGTTGGAAGTGAGGGGAAGTATTCTGAGAAGGATTAATGGCAGTGTGTCTTTTCCTGTAATATTTTTTTATTTAAACATTCATCATATTATTTGATCACACCTTGTATATTAAATAGGGGAAAAATTTTAAATAACTATCATATGCTTTCTTTTGGGATATCATCAAATAATTATTATCATCATCATCATTGGGTAATTATAATTTAAATGAATATGATTGAATGTTGTGTACTATTATAGTTTAAAACTATCTTGATTGTGTTATTCTCAAATGTACATTCAAGTAATAAAGATGTCTAATGTTTGACCACAAAACCCATGAATTTAGTAAATTAATGTCTAGAGTAGGAATTTCTTAAATACTCAGTCTGACCCTATTTTCTGCAACCAAGGATCGCATATATTAGTCCATGAATCAAAACTGGAATAGGTATAAATGAATCACCTAGAAAACTATAAAATATATACATTCTCGGGCTCCATCTTGAGTAAACCTGACAGTGTATCTGCAATTTTTGTTTAGTTTTGTATAAAGGTCTAATGTGAGTCTGATGGGCAGCTAGAATTAGCATTCACATTTGTAAGGCTTTCAGAAGAAACACAAGACATGTGCCCTGATCTCACTGACTTGATGCTCCGACAGAAACTACAGTGAAAAATTATCAAAACAGTGGGACAAGTAAAGCTATAGTATCCCATTATATCATCATGTTTAGCATAGACAAGTGCTTAGGAATTCAGGGATTCAGAGTGAGGTCAGCTATGATCAGGAATGCCTTCCTGCTTGGATCAGATGGATGTGGGGTGTGATTTTGTAGGGCTGTTTGTGGATATGAGAGGGGGGGAGTGGAAGAAATATTCATGTTAGAGAAACAGCATGGCTGAAAATCTCTGAGCACAAACAAATATTAACATGTTAATGGGTTAGTCAGGAAGTCAATTGAGGTGAAGAAGGACATTTTGTTTGAAAGTTTAGAGACCTTGAAATTCAGACAGTGGTTTAGATTATAAGGTAGGAGGCAGTATTTGAGGGCAATGAAATTGGCCAGCTTATAAAGGACAGATTCTAGTGTGTAACATGGGGTCAACAACATGTAGATTAAAGGAAAATAATTTAATGAGTGTACAAGTTAAAGAAGGATGATTCAATTTTCAGATGAGAAGAGGTGGAAAGAATAGGTGACTGGTTTTGTTTAATATTTAGTAAAGAAAGATATAGTTTAATTTAGTGGTCTGTATATATGGGTAATCATTTTCTTCATGAGATTTTTTTTTATACCAATCCCACGTTTTTTGTGCTTGTTTGGAAATTTGCATAATAATGTTTATCAATGAGTCTAGTGTGCAGTCTAGAGAAGAGACAACATAGACACCAATAACGGTAACACAGGTACCAGAGGAAGCCCAGCCTGCACATACTTCTGGGAATGCTGCTGACGTCCCTGAAGAAAACAATATTGAGGAGACGCAGGCCTATACCGCCAAGCCTCTCACATGTTCCAGCAAGACTTCTCTCCCCACTTATTTGCCATTTCTGGAACTGAAGTGGCTTATGTAACCTCATCTCTCTCTCCCTGGTGGTTGTCAAAAGCATGGCTTAGAGGAGCCTGAAGAGCAGTTGCTCCCACTGCACAGTCTTCA
The DNA here is from genome assembly GCF_001890085.2 of Hipposideros armiger. Taxonomy (NCBI): domain Eukaryota; kingdom Metazoa; phylum Chordata; class Mammalia; order Chiroptera; family Hipposideridae; genus Hipposideros; species Hipposideros armiger. The sequence goes on along the minus strand of NW_017731565.1, from coordinate 1,550,463 downwards.
GAAGCAGAAAAGCTGTTTACCTTCCTGAGGTTGGAACGTTATCTCTAGGAGTAGGATAATTTATTGGAAAAAATAAAGCTAAAACAAAAACACTAGCCACCTCACCTTCTGCCTTTCTTAGATTTGCCTGGCATTGGACACCTGAACATCCTTACACTTCCTCCTGCAACGGAGGGTTCCTCCTACTCTGTAGGGGAGTACTGAAGCGTCTGATCTCACTGGCAGTCTTTGAATGGGTAGGTCCACATTTGGCTCTGTTCTGCACTCTCTCTCTATGGGAAATCCCAGAAGGGAAAAGGAATAAGTTGGAAGGCTGAGCCTGAGATTCCTGCTTGATCTATGCACAGAAAGAGCTGTGTGAAGGATTTTCACATTTTGGACACTCCTTACTTTTTTTTCCCCCAAGGCATTTAATCACATTATACAATGTCCCAGAACAAAGCTTAAAATATCATGTTTTTGTTTGCTTATTTGATTGGTTTTTATTTGATGATAGATTATCAGCTGAAAATTTAAGGGACAACTTTATCCTTTTATCACTCTGCTTTACCTTCTTGGTAAAAACTTTAATCCCAGTGTGTGGGCATCTTGCCACATGCAATCATTAAGCCTTCTTGTAGTTTTTTTTCTCAGTAAACACTTTCGCTAAGCAAATATTCATTAATGGGCTTTTATGTGCCAGGCACTGTTTTAGGCACTTGAGACACATCTATGAGCAAAAGAGGTGAAGACCCCTGCCTTCGTGAAGCTTCTACTCTATCAGAGAGAGGATGACCACCTAAAATAAATTAGCTGCAAGTTCATATGAGGTAGACATTTTCCCCAGGCTTTTTAGTATGAAAGTAGTCAAATACAGAAAAGTTGAAATATTTTCATAGTGTGCACTCATATAGATTTTTAATTTAACATATCAATTATTTAATAATTTTTAGTATTTGGTTTACCATGTGTATCCATTTATCTATCCTTATCAAGATAGATATCTGGATACCACATTTTGATGTACCAGTCAAATCTTTTTAGCCCAACCTTAGATGATGTTCTTCTTGGTAGAAGGGGATATAAGACTACTGATAGTTTAAACAGGAATTATAAATAGAGGATCACTGTAAACAATAGCACAAGAAGACTAATAGAGAATTGCTGGAGAGGATATAAGTTCCCATCCTATATCAAGAGTACCATCTATGCCTACAAGTGTGGGTATGTCAGACTGAGCAGCCATGGAGATGACTTCTATGAAGAGAACAGGAATATTGCCAAGAAGTCAGCACCAACCCCTAATGTCCCATCCCCAAGACACCCACAAAAATGAGAGCATGTTTCTGGGATCTAAGGAAGGGAAGTATTTTGAAATTCATCCTAGAGGTATGTCTTTGAAATAATGTTTTTAAATGTTGAGCAAGAACAGTGCTCGTGATAGAGGTAGATTTGGGCAAGAGAGTCAGATAGATCTGTTCACTTAACAGGAAATTCCGGGCATTTGTTTGAACTTCAATTTCCCAAAGCATAAAGTTAGAATAATAACACTTACCACAGGAAATTGTTGTTAAAAATTATACAGGATAAAACGATCAGGCAAAAGTAAATGCTTAATAAGTAGTAACTATATTATTATTACGATTACTAAATTCCTATAGAAAAATCATATAACTATTAAAAAAATAGCCTACTGTGGCTGAGAGGTCCCTGAAGAAAAAATATCCATAGAAAAACAATTAGTTTTAGGATTAAAGAAAAAGTCATGATTAAAAACTGGACTGCAGCTTCCGTTAGATTGGGGTAGATACTGGCCTCACTAGTTAATGGTTATGGGGCTTCTGCAAATTATTTGATCTCTGGAAACCTTGGATTTTTATTTGTAAAATATTATCTACCTCAAAGTTCTTATTGTATAAATTAAATGACATACAATGTATTACAACTGTGTCATTGAGCCAGTAAGAACTCACTAAATATCACCTATTATTCTAGACATACTATGTTAAGTAATATATATATATATATATATATATATATATATATATATATATATATATATATATATATATATATATATATTGCATCACCCTATGAGAATGTCACGATTTTCTCATTTAAGAAAAC
>NW_017731565.1:1530849-1548267 GCF_001890085.2 Hipposideros armiger | reverse complement strand
TTTTTTTTCATCCCAAAGAAAAATTAAATAAGTGTATCTAGATAAATTTGACCACATTTCTTCATAAACACTCAATCTTAGATTTATTTTGGCGAAATCTACATTATGTATATTACCTAGAGTTTGAATCTGCAGACGCATTTCATCTGCTACCAAAAATTACAGAAACAAAAAATACTTTGGTCAAGTATGTCTAGTTTGATTATTTTCTTAAAGTTACAAAAATATATTGAATTCCAAAGATCTAAATTACAGGACACATTATAGTGTTTTGGTGGTAGCGTTAGCATCAAAAGATAATTATTAACATCTCTATTTCTCACAGACACAGACACACACACACACACACACACACAGAGACAGAGAGAGAGAGAGAGAGAGAGAGAGAGAGAGAGAGAGAGAGAGAGAAACACACACACACAGAATTATCTTCTTTTGTGAAATCTATTCCTCTCCTTACCCTGTTAGAATGATTATTCCCAAGTTTGAAAACAGGAAACACACATATATACACATATACCCTCTTGTGTGCTCTTTTGGTGTCACGCTGAGTTTGACTTTCTATTGATTGCCTGTTATAATTGTTTAGAGAAAAAAGTCAACTTGTAGAGTGTTGTCCAGAGAAATGCAAATATTTCCTGTCTGATAGAAGAGAAAACCCTTAAGGTATAACTCCCTGGAAGACATTAGTTTCATATAAAATCTGCAATTTTATCATAGTATTACTTTATATCTAATTTCTCAAATAACTTTTGAACTGGTTTCAACATTTTACTGGTAACCTCATTAATTAATAAGTTTCATAAAACTTTTGCCACATTCTGTTTTAATATTTTCACAAATCATGCTTTTTAGCCTCTTGAAAATCCTTCACCCCTGTATATCCTCATTATGATGCCACCAAAGTTAAGATCTGCACTTCTCTGCTCCTTTTCAACTTGACATAAAAGTTGTTTGTGGTAACTCCTTCTGAAGTTCATAGGATTAGAATTTTTTTTTTAAACTTTATTGGGGAATAATGTGTTTTTTCAGGACCCATCAGCTCAAGTCAAGTTGTTGTTCTTCAGTCTTAGTTGTGGAGGGTACAGCTCAGCTCCAAGTCCAGTCACCATTTTCAATCTAGTTACCAGGGGTGGGTAACCCACCATCCCATGTGGGAGTCAAACTGGCAACCCTGCTGCTCAGAGCATGTGCTCTAACCAACTGAGCCACCTGGCCGCCCTTACAATTACAATTTTGAGAAACCAAGTAGTCAAATAAATAACTAAATCTATATAGTGTAACACTGGTAAGATGCTCTAGGTGGAAAACCACATCAACTTGTTTGGCTCATATTCTACTTCTATGACAGCATAGATGCTATTATCCAGATTACTACCTCCATTCTCATTTTCTCTCTCCCAGGCTACATACTCAAATTGTTAAAAGTCTAGAGGTTATCCTTCCCCACCCCCATATCTCAATGTACAACTATTCAAGCTAATTTAATTATTTTCCATTAAAAACGTGATTTTTTCTCAAATTTCTAGATTACTTAAGAGCGTTCCCTAAGCTACTCAATCTTGAAACAAAGACCTTAGCCACATTTTTTTCATGGAGCAAATATGTATAGGGTACAAACATGGACAATGCATCTTATTAAGTTCCATATGCATACTGGTGAAATATATATACACATATATATATATATACATATACACACACATGCGCGCATGCGCGCACACACACACACACACACACACACACATATGAAAAGTCATGATGCATTTTTGCAACGAAAAACATAAAAAAAATACTTTCCAACAACCATATATATATATATATATATATATATATATTTACTTCTAGTTCTACTGTTAATTATTAAAATTAGTATTTTGAGAAGATAGTCAAGACACTATAATATAACTTTAAATAACTCAATAATTCATGGTGGGAAAATACTTTTGATAAGATAATCAGAAAAGGTCTCTCTGAGTCGGGGACATATGAATGGAGAATTAAAGCACAATGAGAAACTAGTGTTGAGAAGAACATTTCAGTTCTGGAAAAACATGAGTTTGCCTAAAGGACTATTTAATGCCTGGTGTGACTGAAGCATGGTTGGAGAGAAATGTTGCTAGAGGTTAAAGAACTCTATTAGGTGCCATATGACTTTCAGAAGTAGTTTATCAGAAAATATTATTTTTTTTAAAGATTTTTATTGGGGAATTGGGGGAAGGGGAACAGACAAGTTGCTGTCATTTTGTTCTTCAGTCTAGTGTGGAGGACGTTGCTTCACTGGCCCAAGTTGGCACCATCATTGCGCTCTTCCCGGCGAGGCAGATCAATTGCTGGCTTCTGGACGGGTGGCTGCTGGCCGCTCACGCTGGCTGCTGGCTACACACGTTAGCCCATGGAAACCCACTGCAGCAGGGGCTACAGCCTAGCCATCGCCAGTGACTCATGGCAGCTCAGCTCCAGGTCGAGCTGTTTGTTCAGCATATTCACTGTAGAGGGCAGTGTCACTGGCCCTCATAGGTGGGATCCGAACCGGGGCCCACTGGCATCCCAAGCCAGCTCTTAACCAATGCGCCACTCGGCCGGCCCCAGAAAATATTTTCTTGAAAATCACCAGTGTGTGTGTCTGACACTGTTCAATGTGATAGGGATACAGTAATGAATTAAATGCATATATGTTATTATATGGTACCAGATCTCATGGTATTTATAGTCTAATCTAGAGAGAGAAATAAATAAAAATTTACTCAAAAATAAAGAATTAAATACTAAATAATATAATCAGTGTATAAATGCAACTTCCCTCCATTAAAAGTGTGCGTGTGTACACACACACACACACACACACACACACACACACAAATACACAAATTCCCCTCCCCCACCACAGGTGTAAACATAGACCCAAGACTTCCTAACAGAACTCTAACAGAGTGATCCACTCTTTGGCAAGTAGTCCTGCACTACAGGAAAAACTGCCTCCATTCCATATATCACGGACAGGGTCCTTGTAGCCACACACTAGTGGTTTCTTTCCCTTGTCAGTGATTGGTTTATGACATGTTTGGGATAAAATTCTAGGCAAAGACCTAAGAAAGTTGGTTGGGAAGCTTTTACAAAAATTTTTCTTACTTTAGAGAAGAGACACAAGGATGAGATAGATGGTGCTTTATACTATCTCCAGAGATTGTCATGTCTGGGTGTGTAGGAATCCGTAAACTAAACTAAAAAAAGATCACAGAAAAATCAACATCACTCTCTGTTAGACTTATGTGAAATAATAAATTTCCTAAAGTCTGGTGAGTTAGAGTTTTTGATGGCTCTAAATATCCTAATCCATAGCCCCCTGTTCAATAAAAACACCGATCCTTACAAATTTGACTCCCAAGTAATTTTTAAAATATATTTCTCTCTATTGCCACTTTTTTTTACTCATATTCTCATAATCTCTTAATCTGGACACAGAAGAAATACTTGTTCTTAAGCTCATCTAAAATATTCTCCAATAAAAAAAGACATTCAATCCCTCCCACCCACCCCCTACTCCTTAGCTCACAATCCTCTAATGGTTCATCATTTTTTACAGAATAAATTCTAAATCCCTAGCTTTCTCTAGGACCTTTCATTATCTGTCTCCATCCTCCTTTCTAGCTCCCTCTCTCATTTTCCACCTCACAAACTATTTATTCCATGTACATGCAACTACTGGTGGGCCAGTGGCCCATTTTGCTGGTAACAGTTGCAGTAATGATGGCCCTTATTAGAGCATTTTGTGATGCAAAAATCCTGATGTTCATTAAAATATGTAAAAATATATCAAAATTCTAGGTGCTCAGTGATCAAAGCCAAGCAAATCAGAAATGATAAAATTTAAGCAAAACAACAAACCTAGGAAATAGGTATTTATCTCCATTTTATTGATAATAATGTTAAGTAAAACTCTTTATCTATTGAGCAGTAGAGTAGGAACCTGAAATCAGATGGAACTGATTCCAAAGCAAACAGTTCTGTTTGCTACACCATGCTATTTCCCCAGATTTCACACACCTCCCTATGAAATGGGTTTATGTACACACAAGAATGATTTTTAAAGCTACAGACATTCTTAAAAGCATGGCTGGAGAGAAATGTTGCTAGAGGGTAAAGAAGTCTATTAAGCGCCATGTGACTTTCAGAAGTAGTCTCCCCTCCATCTTGTGAGATCAAAGGAGGTTTGCAGCTCAACAACATAATGGCTGTAGATGGTCCTGTGTGTGCAGTTACTGTTCTTGTATGTGGCCACTTTGGGGCACCTCACATGACTCATGAAGGGCAAGAACAGCTGTAGCTGGCACCTCAGGTTTCCAGGATCAGGACCATCATTTTGTTCTGGACGCCTAGTTCTCTTGTGCTCCAAGTTGTGTCAAGCCAAAAGGACATGTATCAGAATTCAAGAAAGTGAAAAGTATTGCTATTCAAAGAGTGATCCACATGTAGTAGCAGGGAGCTTGTTAAAAAGGCAGCATCCCGATCTCTGATTTGGTACCTGCGTTTAAGGAATCCTCAGGGGACTGGCATGTCCATTAAAGTTTGCCAAACACTAATTTTAGAGAGCCGAAAGATGTCCTAGTTGTTTTTAGTACACAAACTTTATTTTTTCTCCTCCAATCTTGTCTTCGAAATATTTTCTTTTTTCCCCTCCTAAGACCTGTGAAGAAACGAACAAATGTTCTCACATGCACTGTCTGTAAGAGGACAAGCTCACTTATAAGGACACATAAGATGTGTGCCTTTCTGGCTGTGACTGCCTGGTGATGTGACAGAGAGGATAAAATTTCCCATGCCCCCTCACAGTGTTGACTTTATACAGGCTGTTTCTAAATGTGAATGGGTCCTGGGACTCAACATCAAAATGTATAGAACTATATATTTGTTCTTTAGCTCTTTAGTTTATGAAAATATAAAAATCCTATAACTTTTGGCTTTACACACCTAAGCAGACTTTTGTTCATTTTAGAGATAACATTAGGAGATGGCACAATTTTACTCAACTCTAGTAGGCTATGCCTGCTGGGAAAGAATACTGTTATTAAATTGAATCAGCCTTTCAAAGTAATCAAACCAACTAAATTTCTAGAATATTCCATAAGAGTAAAATTGTTTTCTAATCTGCACTAAGATCCTATTCAATAAGGCCATTTTCTTATCAAACTATAAATTTGGGAACAAAATATTGTATTTTAACATGGTACTATGAGCATTTTAATTCTGTTAGGGCCAAAATAATGATAAACATGGATAACAGTAATAATCCCTTTCCCCAAAGAGTCCTAGAAATCCTAATTTACTGACTGGTAGCTACTTTCACTAAGTAGAAATACAGTAATTTAATAATCTTACCATAGCAGTTTTCACTAAAGAAAATTAACTAATTCATTATTGCTTATAATTTGCTGAGGCATAGCTGCCATATTTGTAAAATCAGCAGGTTCTGAAAAAAATACAAGTTTTTAAATGAATGTTCAATTTCCCCCTAAACACATAAATGATACAATTACTTAGCTCCCTCTAGTGCCAATTTCTAATATAAACTTAATTGTAATAACCCTATTCACCATGCAATTTCAGAGCAAATTAAAATTTTACTTGGCAATAATTAACAAGTAAACTTTCAAGGGTTTCATAGAGTGAGTTTGGGATCAAAACTAAGCAAGATTCAACTGATGACACTGTCATAGGTGGGCTCATGTCTTCAGCTTAAAATGATGGTATTTCTTTGCCAATTTCATTTCATATGCTTCAATTAAAAACAAATAAGCCAAGGTAGTAGTAAAAACATTAATAAGAGAAATGAACAGACACCATTGAGTATCTTTGTAAATCTCAATTCAGCTATAATAATCTCATTTAAGTTGTGGTTTGTAGTCATTGTTATTTAAACAAATTTAAAAATCCAAGAAGAAAGACTTCAGTGTTCCTATCAAGGTATACAGAAATAAAATTTCATTTGCAATTGTAGATAAATACAGAGCAGGCAGAGTGTATGGATTTAAAAAGACCCTAACAACCAAAAACAACTAACTTAATAAAGCATCTTACTAACACATATATTTCCTTAGGATTGATTTTAGACTAAAGCATATAAATGAAGACTTTTATTGATAACTAAAAGTAACCCATAGGACTTTTAATTGGTTGATCGCATTGTGTTGACTGCATTTGAAGGCAAGGTGACACAATTTGAAGGAAGAGAGGAAATAGTCATAAACAGTATTTCACTGAAAAAATTGCAACAAAACAATGAGTTTTATAGAGACAGTGCATTTTTCACAAGAGTTAGTATGTTCATTTTTTGTTTATTTTGTAATGTAGTATAAGGGCTAAAAGGGACAAGAGCAAGGATTTTAGAATCTGGTGATATGTACTTGATTAACAGAACTGCAAACTATAAGTCTGTGTAAAAGGCAGGTATTCCAATTAATAGGGTTCTTTTAAAAAGTAAACAAGATAGCTTATATATGAAACGAACAACTAAACAATGACAACTATTAACTTTTTTTTTAATATGTTGGTAATGAGAGATTGCCCACAGAATAAAAATAATATATAACTGAATTACACTTGTGGTCATTGAAAACATAACTTTATTCCTAACTGCTTCGAAATTTCTAAGAATTAGCATTTAAAATTATCTCTTTTTGTTTAAATAAATATTTTTGTGTCTCAAATAAAAAGAGGAAATCTCTTCTTAGAATAATCGGTGATACTTTTACACTAAAAAAATAAATGATAAAAAAATAATAAGCTGTCTTTTCTCTAAGTGTAGTGATATCACAGAGAAAATTTTGAAAAGTAAAAGTATTTGAAAATTGCTGAATTTACAAATTCAACGAACAGCATTTTATAAATATTTTTAAATATTTCAAAAATTAGAATAAATAAGTAAACCTATGCTATTATGACTATAGTCTTCTAAACATTTTTATTTCTAAATCTTAAGCAATAAAGCCTAGTAACTAATATTTCAACCTAATTATATGATTAATACTTTAGAACTTCATCTTTCCTCATCACCCATGAGTCAATGAAAGAAACACCTAGAAGTCATCAGAAAGGTGAGGTTTTTCTTCTTAGTTGTAGAAAAAACTAGAGAGTAGAATCTATATTTTCAAAGAGGTAGCTAATTTATTGTCTTATTCACCTGTAGCTATAGCCCTCTTGATTAATTATTACTGCCCGCTCTTCTAAGTGCTCTCTTTATTTTTAATTGGCTAGATTTAGGGGGATATCAAGAGTAAAACTAAATGCATATTTTTAAAACATCTTCCCTTACTTAGCACTGGAAATACAAGTTAGGTTTATTTTCCAGTGCAAAGCTGAAATGTGATTTTTCTACACTCCTGAGACATTTAAATAACTCCCAGAGAGGAACTGCCAGCTCTCTCCAGGCTCAGGTACATGGAACATGCAAATTCCTAGAAAAAGAAAATTGGTCTAGATTTTCACACATCTTTAAAATAAGAGAGCATTCCATTATTTCTGATTTTTAGCCTTAAGAAAATTCAGATCACTAAGACACTTAATATTGAAAATGAAAAGAAACACAGTGAAAACAGAAGGCCATGCATTTGGTCACAGGATGTTAGCAGAATTAAGTAGTGGGAAGTAAATTCAATGTGTACCTTAGTAAACTATACTGGTGGGTTCTCTATATTAGCAGAAAGTCAGGTAATCCTAGTCTATCTGTAGATAGATTAGAGGTCAATAGCTAATGAGGTGACTACATTTAATCAGAATTACTCCTTAACCAAGTTCCAGTTTTCTTTTTCCACCTCCTTGTCTGTATAGTACGGTTTTAACTATAATCAGAATCTTTCTTAAAATAGTTCATTTCACTTTTATTTATAGATAGAAGCTATATGATTAAACTGTCCTAATTATATAGCAAGTTACTGCCCAGGAAACAAATCTACTTGTTGAATGCTTATCAGGAAAATTATGTATTTTCTCGAACATGAAGATGAATTTTACTTCATATTTCCATTTTTTTGAGAGCTCTATTATCGAAAAAAGAGTTAAGTACTATGCAGATAAATAAGAATTGTGTTTTAAATACATTTGGAGAGCCCATTTTGACAGTTTTCCTCCTGTCACTGGCTCAAACTTACATCATAAGAACTTGACTAGGACAGAAGAGTATGATTACTCATTCATGACTGGATCGCTAGCTAATGGTAATAACAGCAACACAAAAGCAATACATAAAATAAAAATAAAAACAGCTCTTTTGTCTCATGTTCTCCGGAGTTTTCTTTGTGTTAACTCATTTAATCTTCCCAATTACCTTATGATTAAGGTAATATTATTATTCTATTTTACAAATAAGGAGAATGAGGTGCAAATAAGATGTCCTTGGTCAAGTCTACACAGTCAGTAAGTAGAAAAGAAAGTTGGGAAGGAGTTTAGGCAAGATGACTCCAGAAACTGAGCCTTTAGCTGAATGAATAGCATTCTAGACATGACATAAAAGCCTTAATTAATAACACAATAGAACAAACTTACATGTCTATAACAACTGACAATTTTCAAAGTAATATTAATTCCTTTACCTCATTTAATCTTCACAAAACTATCAGGTCTGTCATATCACTTCTCTTAAAAATAAGTAAACAGTAGTGGTTCTGTGACTTTTCTAGATCACACTCCTAAAGGGCTGAGGAGTAGGAAAGAAAAAAAGGTGTTTTCACTCATAATCATTAATGGTTCATGCTTGCAATCATAAAAGTGTGCAATGCTGAATTATATTAAGGGGTTATCACTTTGAAAACCAGAGAAATCTACTTTTAAACGAACTTTAAAATAAAGATGTTTAAAATTGAAATCTTAGCCAAAGCCTGTAAACCAAAATGCTTCCAACAAAGAATGCTTTTATCTGTTCATAATAGTGCCCTTTCTAAAATATTGTCCCATAGCAAGATGCAGTAAATAATGTTTCTTCTGAGTATATGATGTCATGTAGTTCTACCACAACACAAGAACATCGAAAAAAACCAAAACAAAACAAACAAAAAAACCCTCTTTAAAATGCTTTCTGAATAATATAAAAGTTAGTTCAGCTAATGAAACAATGATCTTATTAGCAACTAATTATACTTCTGGTATTTCCAATGAGTTTATCTAATGAATTGATGGAAATTAAAACTTAGGTGTTTTATGGCTAAATTATCTCCATCATTTCTAAAACATTTACCATTTTTTTCAATATAGCAGTAACACCTGCTGCTAAGTACGAAAGCGATTAGACATAAACCAACCTACTACAGAATATCAAAACGCATCTGCCCAGTGAAGAACTAAATGAAATTATGCAGATTATATTTCCTTCCCCATGGAAGGCAACCAAGCTTCACCTCAATAGCAAAATGAAAATATAACTAAAATATGAAACAATATATACACAGAGACATAACCAAACCTAGCTCTGGTTATTTTTAGACATTAATAATATTTTACAAATTATTATTTCTTTTTTTTGTAATTATTTGGTAACACGGAACTGAAATAAAGGTTTATAGCACTTGGTGGGTACCTGAATTGCTTTAAGTGTTAATCAACTAAGAATATTGTTCAGATACTTCATACCAAAACACACATTCATAATCATAATGTAGATTATGCATGCTAACAGAAAACATTTTTTATAATACCTTATCATAATTAGATTTTTTCTGTAACTTTCTTTAAAGCACTATTCTGAAGATAACAAAGAGCTCAGAAGAGTAAGAAAGCAATGCATTTGTTTGAGCAAATTGGGAAGTAAAATGAATTATCTAAATTTTCTCTTTCTGCAGTACTAAATGCTAAATAAAAATCTACTTTTAAAATTGTTTCTTTGGAATGTGTGTGATGGAACAATTCATTATAAGAGTAACTGTTTTTAGTAGATGCATTTCTTTGGTAGATAACTTGATCCAAAAGAGGACCACAGAGATGATGCATCTCTGTCTCCCAATCACCATACTTTTGTAAATGAGCATCACTGCATCATATATAATAAAATATGTTTCCAAGCTGAGCAACTGGCCAAGAAAAAAGAAACATCCTTTGAAATGGAAGATATTCAGCATATATTTAAATTTAGTTATCTAGATATGTGTTTCTATTGCTGAAGCTTCAGGACATGTTTGCAAATTTTAAAACTACCACCTAATCATTTTGCTGAAAAACAGCAATAGCTAGACATTATCCAAATCATAAAGTCCTTTGCACAAATTCTAGGAACTGTCTTGTCTACAGAATCTTTCCTTAAGCAACAGCAGGGATAAACAGATGGGCCATACCATGTTTTTAAATGCCTGTAGGTTTGGATTCTGTTTGAAAAGCTGGCAGAATTATTTCCAGGAAAAAAAAATGATAAGATTTAATTTCATGGAATGTCATGATCATTTATTTAAGAATAGAAAGAAAATCTTAACCATTCTCCATCAAGTAATCGAAAAGGATTATAAGATCAAAACAGTTTGCAGAGCATGGCAGTCTTTTCATATTGTAAACCAATAAAAATAAACAAATATATTGAAAGGTGTTGCTTTTAAGAATTAGAAAAATAGAGGATAAAAAGACAATAAAGCAGTGCCTTCTCAAAATATGACAAATAATTTTATTTATTGCCCCATAGTTGTTCACTATAATGTCCACCTCTGAACTATACTGAGTCATTTGCTGTTTGTTTTTGATGCTGACATTCTCCACATTTACTGCATGAATTTGCCTGACTAATCTTACATGCAAACGAATTTGGAGATCTAAGAGGGAACCAATTATTAGTCACCAGTCTTGAAATTTACAGTCGATTAGTAAGCATGAGAGTGTACTATGAAGTTCAACTGAATTTCACTAAACACTGAAATAATTCACTTGATTTTGAACCATCCATTCCAGTAATAGGAAGCGTTACACTCATTGTACAGGGCAACTTAGATCATTTAAATACATACCAAATAATAAAGGTTGACTTTTAACTAGTTTTTACAAACCAACATACTGAATAGCAGTTGCTGCATCAGTTTATTGGCCATTCAATTTAAACTCTTAAGTAAAAAGTATTATTTGGTTTAAGCCAACTCAATGAGAACAAATCAGCCCTATGACCAGGGTGCCGATTCGGCAAATACTAAACTGCTTACTGGAATAAGTCAACAGCAGTACTGATTAATTGATTTAGTCACATATTCAAAACTTTTGCTTCTTATCCCATTAAAAGTAGCACTAATGAGCAGTGGCTATGACCTTCCAGCGAGAAGTCACAAGTTCCACAACCCCTCAGTATTTACCACCCAAATTTAATCTTTTTAATGGACACCTTAAAAGGGATCTGATAGAAAATACTAAGAGCTGCTCACATACTAAAACACTTAGGGAGGTTTTTGATTAATGTTGCATGATTAATCAATTGATTAATACAGTTTTCAATACAGATGTTAGGACACTGTCTGCTTTAATCAACCATTCTGAAAATAGTGAAGATAAATGCCATACTTTTGTGTCTGCCGAAAAAAAAATCCTTTCTTCAAAGGTTGTTAATTATGACATAAGCCTTATTTACCACACTCAAATTTTATCTAATGTTGACATTTTTATACATAGGAACCATTAATGAGATAAGTGGGATCCTTTTGGCAAAGCCATATTTTAATCACTTTAAAATAATTTATTTAGCCAATTCACGGACCTTTCCCTTAATGAGAAATTATTCTAGAATAATGGTGCAAAATACATTAAAATCTTAAAGTTTTTATTATTATTTTCAAAGACTGTTTGCAATTTGTGATGATGCTTTCCACCATACTAAAACTGAAATCTTTATTCCAGTCAAAAATAATCACCCTGTAATTACCGTGACAAACTGCCCAAGCTGTATCATCGTGGCCATTTCAACTAATGATATTGTATTAGAATGCCTAGCAATAGACTTCAAATGGAAAATATAATTATGTGCATTAGTTTGTCTAAGCATTTATAAGATCACATATCCATCAGTTTTCAGGTCTCATAAAGAAAACCATACATCACTGTCACTGTGAGTTTTGTTATTGAAAGCACAGGCCTTTACAAACTGAGCTTAAAATTTGTATCTTAAATTTCACTTGTTTTGTGGATCACTAAAATCCCTGTAAATTAAACCAGCATAATTGAGAAGAGCTTTTCCTCTGGTGCTGGAGGAACTCTGCAGTATAGACCACTTCACACTCTAACCAAATAGAAGATTAGCCAGGCTGAGACAGCTTAATCTAGCTTTTCCACACCTCTTAAATCTGTGGGAGTCTGATTTAGCATAAAAACCCATGAAAAGGCTTTTGGGTAAGGTATCAAATTAAAGGTTTCATACTGTTGGTTCAACTGACCTGAGAGAAATTAGGAGGAAAAAAACATCATACAAAAATAAATGTGTGAGTTTTGTGAGTGTGTGGATGGGGATGGGGGGATTGAGAGGGGGTGTGTTCAAGACAGTTCTTTGAAAAACATGTAATGAACTTAAATGTATAATGTATTTATAATGAATGATAGCATTAAAATGAAAATATTGGTAATTAATTAACTGGCCTGAAAATACAGCCCTGACTTCATACAACAAACTTTATAATCTTCAGAAAATTACTCAGCCTCTTTGTTTCCCCATTTTCTCAGCTATAAAATGAAGAGGTAGATGGATTTCTTGACCCTCTCTCATTTTAACTTAGTATAATGATGAGAATCAAGGTTCAATTTAGAAAATATTTGTTGTATTGGTTCAAATTAAAATATGCAGTAAAAAGTGAAAACTATTTAAGGATAACCCAAAAGAATTGTTTTAATTGGTTGCAAAAAATAACCTATCAACAGGTGTATGAGGTTCCTCACCTACCAGGGATAATTAAGTTACAAGATATTATAGTCCTGGGGCCGGCGGAGTGGTGCATTGGTTAAGAGTTGGCTTGTGACGCTGGCTCTGAGCAGCAGGGCCCTGGTTCGAATCCCACATATGAGGGCCAGTGATGCTGCGCCCACTGCAGTTGGGATGGTGAACAACAGCTCAACATGGAGCTGGGCTGCTGTGAGTGGCCGGTAGCTGGCCTGAGCTGCCGTGAGCTTTCATGAGCTGCCACGTGAGCCACTGTGAGTGGCCGTCCAGTGGCCAGTGGGCAGCTGCCTCACCCGGGAGGAGCGCAATGATAATACCAACATGGGCAAGTGGGGCAACATCCTCCACAACTAGACTGAGGAACAAGAGGACAGTGACTTGTCTGTTCCCCTCCCCCAATTCCCCAATAAAAACCTTTAAAACAAAACAAAAAAAAAAGATATTATAGCCCTATGTACTCAAATTAGAATGCTTTTACTTCTCATGCTGTGAACTCATGTCTGTAGAAAGTGACAATTTGTGTGTGACTTCCTCCTGAAAAGTGTCACGTGTGCATTATGCTGAAAACATGTGCAAATATATACAAGTATATATTAGCATCTTTGAATCAGTCTTCTACTAAATCTGAAATAAGAAAATTCACCTCTATATGATATAAACCTAATAGAGATGATGTCTCAAGAGCAGCACTATTGACATTTACGACCAGACAATTCTTTATTGTGGGGACTATCTTATGTATTATAGGATGTTTAGCAGCATCCTTAGTCTATACCCACTAGATGCTGATAGGACCCCTTCATCCACCAGAAGCATGAAAAAAAAAATGTCTCCAGATATTGCCAAATGTCCCCTGCAGGGCAAACTCTCCCCTGGTTGGGAACCACTGTCCTGGTTGATAAGCAACTAATGAAAATAATATCTTGACCAAGGAAAAGCTTTAAAGTCATTAGAAAGATAGATGATAGATAGATAGATGTAGAGATAGAGATAAAGAGATATATATATATATATATATAAAATCTTGTGGTCATTTATTTATTTTATTTAACCACTTTATAAGAAAGCAGATGAAAAGATTTAAGTAACAAATATTTTCTGGTATGAATATGTGATTTTTTTTCTATTGCTGGATCTGGGAATGCTCTAAGTCCTACTTCTGAGAAAAAAATTTAACTAGGAGTGCTAACTTAATCCAATTTAAATCTAACTGGAGAGAAAAGGTCAAAGTCAAAGAAGCCAGGAAAACATTGAATAAGTTTAGATTTGTTCTAACCATAAAATAGCGGTATTCTTTTCTTTTCTTCTTTTAAACAGACAATTAATTATCATGATTATCACTGACTAACCAGATTAATTAGTTAAGGCTCTTATGACCTCATATGTTTATAACAATCGTCAGTTGTCATAAACATATATGTATTATATATATATATATATATATTTACACTTCACAAATTTTAAATCAATATATCGTTTTAGTAAGTTAGTAAGTATCCTTCTTATTTTACAGATTAGAAAGCTAAAGTTTAGAAAGGTCAATACTGCAAGTAAGTAGTGGAAGTAATAACCAAATCTAGGTTTTCTAACTCAATGATCTGGGATTGTAACCCACTGTCTTCAGCTAGGATATTTTATTAAATTCTGCCATTATTTTGTATATCTATTCAGTAAGTGAAAATATTGGTCAGCTTTGTTTACTTCAGCTGCCTTCATACCAAAAGTCAAGAAATAAATCATTTTACAATCTCAATTTCATCATCTGTTTAGAT
The DNA here is from genome assembly GCF_001890085.2 of Hipposideros armiger. Lineage (NCBI taxonomy): Eukaryota > Metazoa > Chordata > Mammalia > Chiroptera > Hipposideridae > Hipposideros > Hipposideros armiger. Next base: position 1,533,615 of record NW_017731565.1, on the reverse strand, counting down.
TCATAAGTAGGAAAATAAAATTAGTCAAATATTTTATTTTTTTACTCTTTGAGGCCATCAATCCACCAGTTCATGGTCTATAGACATGGTACTAAAGTCTATGAAATACTGCAGATTTGTGTCATTACTATTAAATCCCAAAATTCCAAAATGTAATTTGTCATTACCCCGAGGTATATACTGGGAGCTTCAGTTTTGATCTTATGAGATCTGGCAGGGATGTGGGCCATAGAGAACATGGCAGTCATGTTAAAACTCCGTGTCAAAGATTTATGTCTACCGTTGGGAAGAACATTCCTATTTCTCAGTAGAAAATGTTGCTATTCCTTTGACAATCTCATGCTATGCTAACATTAAGTAACACTTAGCAGAATTCATTGTACATTGTAATATTTCCATGTTTTGGCACTAGATACATTTGTCCATGCTTTCAAGTCAAAAGTTGAGCAATAACACTTGCTGTATTGTAGTGCCAACATAGATTTAAGCCATCCAAACAAGACTGTGTATTTGAACTGACAGAGAGTAAATGATTTGCATCTGGCATAACTGATGGCAATGTCAAAACCTTGGAAGATAATTCATCGGTAAACATATTCCTCTGGATGTCTAGCCACACATGCCCAGTTTCCTGTCCAGGGATGAAGCCATATCATTGCCAGAACAATGCAAAATATTTTACACAGTTAATTCAATAGATTGTTTTGCTCTCACAGAAAATGGGGGTGGGAAAGAAATGTGGTAGTGTTTTTCTCATTGATGAGACAAGATGATTTTTGCACCTTCATTACAGAAATTAAATTTCATGCCAAAATGCCTTTCTGATGACCCTCAAGTTGATGAACTAGTAAGAATAATCATAAACAAGAAGATAAAAAAAGGAAATCGTATAATCTACAATCCCAAAATGTAACTGGTTAAATGTATATTTGAATCAAACCAGAGTACAATGATGACAAACAAAAAAATAGAGTTTGAAGGCCTTAAAATATATTTGAACTACTCAGACCTGTTGAAAGAAATAGCTGTAACCCTCCATACTGTGCTTAATTCATGATAATCTTTCAAATTTAGCAGTAGTTTTATGCTAGTAGCTTTTTTGAGATATACAAGCTAAATGGAATGAACATATTTTATTTTTCCACTCTGGTTCATGAGAAATTTATATACATTCACAAGCTGATATTTACAAATGGTACTTTCTCCAATTGATCATTGAACTGAGTTGAATTAAATATTCCACTGAGAATTAATACATACTCTATACAGGGGAATAGCTTCAAAATAATTCAAACTAAATGCATCACTTTCGCTATTAAGCTATATGCACCATAACTTAACCTTTCTTTGATCCTTTAGTTGACTTTCAGGATCTTAAGGCTCAATCGAAAACAGCTATTGAGTGCCTACTCTGTTGTTGACTCTGTGGTAGGTAAAAGACATAATGTAAAGATGATTAAATGATTTGTTTCTCTTTCTAGCTCATGGTCCAGAGATAATATATAAGAAATTCATTTTTAAAAGTATCATGATGGTGAAAAACTGTATTTAAAATGATATGAGCACAGACTCCCTACCTTGGTCATTTCAAAGATTGCTTCATTATGAAGATGATAGTGAAGATAAGTGTCATGGTCTGAATACACCCTTCTAAAATTCATGTGTTGAAGTTGAACATATAAAGGTAGTCTAAAATGTGACAGATTATTCTCAAGGGTCATATTTGATGGCTGGAGTCAATTGCTTATTATGCTGAAATTGCAAACAATGGTGAGGCAACCGCTTCATGTGACTGTATTTAGAGATGGATCCTCTAAGGAAGTAATTAAGGGTAAATGAGATCACAAGGGGAGGGCCCTGATCCTATAGCATTAGTGCCCTTTTAAGAAGAGACACCAGAGAGTCTGTGTCCTCTGTCTCTCTCTGTCTCTCTGTCTCTATCTCTCTCTGTCTCTCTCTCTCTCTCCCTCCCCCTCCCCTATCACCACTACGGGAACACAAAACGCAGGTCATGTGAGCACATAGGAGATGGCGGCTGCCTGCACATCAAAAGAAAAGGCCTCAGAATGAAACCTACTTTGCTGGAACCTTAACCTTGGACTTCCCAGCTTCCAGAACTATAAAAAAGTAAATTTCTATTGTTTAAGCCTCCCACTCTGTAGTATTTTGTGGCAGCCAGAGCAGACTAAAATAATATTTCAGATGTATTCTGAAGGATGAATCAAAGATTTCCTCGATAGAGGGAAAAAACCTTCAGAATTTGGGACCAGTGGATTGGGAAAAGGGACCAATGAAGAATGGAAAAATGACAACAAATGCAAGAGCCAGGTGCAGTCTGAACAGAAGAGCCCTGGGAAACAAAGCAGGGCCATGTAAATACACTTGATTGGAGGTAGAATGTGGGGAACTTGACATGTGATTTTTGTCTTTCTAAATCTTCTGATGTTAAGGCAGGTAGGGATAAATAATGAAGTTTATTGTAAATGGCTTGAAATATTTGCCATGAGGAGTGAAAAAGTGGACTATTCACTAATCAGTAACAGCCAACCAGCATCATTAGGGTTAGGCTGAAGTTGGAATCAGTTTATAAGAACTAACGAGTTTCTGTTGTTGTTTTTGGTGGTGGTGTTTTCCAGTGGAGAAAGCAGAAGATTGAACTGGCTAGGTCTGGAAGACTGGCAGGGCAGCTGTGGCCAAACCAGAAAGCAAGGTTATTGTGGGTGGAGGAAAGACAGCTGCCAGGCCAAACCAATGACCTGGAGGTAG
>NW_017731565.1:1520590-1525939 GCF_001890085.2 Hipposideros armiger | reverse complement strand
GAGAGAGAAGAAGAAGAAGAAGAAGAAGAAGAAGAAGAAGAAGAAGAAGAAGAAGAAGAAGAAGAAGAAGAAGAAGAAGAAGAAGAAGAAGAGGAAGAAAGAGAAGAGAGACAGAGAGAGAAAGGGAAGGAGGAGGAGGAGGAGGAGGAGGAGGAGGAGAGCAGGAGGAAGGGGAGAGGAGAGGAGAGGACAGGTAGAGAGCCAGTGTCTAACCATGGAAAATAAGTCTTATTCGTCTCATTGGCTCAGAACAATTAGCAATTGTCAAGGGAAGACTAAAAGTCAGTTGGCTGAAGGAGCAGAAGGGACATTTTTTTGAGAGTATCCATGATCCCACCCCTACTGAAGCCTGTCCACAATCCCACATCTGGAAATCTAATAGAATAATCCACACTCATTTGCCAAAGTAAGTATTCAAAGAGGCTGCACACTGAACCTGAACAGCAGTCCTGGCAGCAGAGATTAGACTTACATGGCTATCTCAGTTCTGTCTCAGCTAGGGAGCTTTAGGAGAGTATGCCAAGCATCATTCAAAAGAGTGTGTTTTAGTGTCACACCCAAGTAATGCAAGTGTGCAATGTACAATTGTGTTCATTTCTCTCTCTCTCCTTAGATACCTTGAAAGACAGAGTATCCTCACAGTAAAGGGCTGAGGAATCTCCAGAATGTAGAGTTATTTTACACTAAAAACCTCATGCCCATCCCAGGCCTCTATAAAAGCACTCTAAGCTGTCAGCTGCTTTAGCAGATTGACGACTCTAAAGGCCTCCCATACACTAGAAATCTGAGGTCCCTTGGTGAAGGTTTGGTTGAAGGATGTCTCCCTTCCAATCTGGCTTATTGAATTTGAAAAACTCCATAGCTTTTTCTGTCAAGGAAGTTGTACAAAAGAGAATTCTTATAGTAATGAGTTAAAAGGAAAGAATGAAAAAAGTTGAAAATAGTTAAGATAAATGTAAACTAACTTTCTCAGTTCAATTGAAAAAGACTAAATATACTGTCACTGAAAAATTGGGGAGGCTCTTTTTTTATGAGATTTCTAACCTCAGAATACTCCTAACCACGATATAACACTGTTGTAGTCACCTAATACTTTCACTAAGAGAAAAGAAGTAACACAAAGCTTTTCGAGCTTGTTTATACAATAATGGTACAACTCTCCATCTTTCTTTCATTAAAAAGTGAATTACTAGTGCGTTTCTCTGCTATTGGGGTCAACTCAAGTTGAATTTGTGAAGGGGACAGAATTTCTTATGGTCACTGTCATGCTTTCAGGCACCTTCAAATACAGTACCAATATGTCTAAGAACCCCACTGCAAAAAAACCATATAGATTTCTGAATANCCCCACTCCCCATACCATAAGTCACATTTCCCATCCAGCCAAATTTGCATGGGAAGAATTGACATAAGCATTATCCAAGAATGGCCTATAAAAACCTGCCTAATATGACTTTCACATCTTTGTCCCTTGTGAACACCATGTAATGAAGACTCAGAGCCACAAGATGGAAGGAGTTCAGAGCCACTTGCCGATCAGAAACACCTCTTTTGATTATTGTTGCTTTAATTAACAAAAGAAGAAATACAAGCATAGTTGAAATATTTCAAGTGGATTCTTTTCTGCAAGTATTATAAGAATGCTTTTCAATTTCTATAACATATAATAAATAGTAAATAAGCTAACATCACCTGCACTGTAGTAATATCATGACTATACACAGCTCATCTGGGCATCACTATATGGTGTCTTCATATGAGATCTTTTGGGGGTTCAATAGAGGGTAACTCTAATGATGACTATGAACTGTTCAATCAAGTATAATGACATATTTATTGACCAATATTTAAAGAGTTTTAATTCAGAATGCCAATATACACCTTCCTAGCACAGTCCTTGCCCTCCAGGTAGCCCTCCAATCCAGGATGGGAGCTGAGCTGGGAGTGTACAGAGGGAATTCAAAGGGGTGTAAGCTCTGAGGAGAGACTTAGACACTTCAGTTCTACTTCTTGCTGCTTGTGAGCAGAGCTTTTCCCCTTTGTTTGCACCATTTATTTGAGTACCTAAAAAAATCCGCTGTGTTAAAACAACAACAACAACAAAAATCCAATAGCAATAATCTCACACAATTCTTCCCTTTACCGGCTTAAGTGTTTTTTTGTGGGTATTTTACAACTTGTTCCTTCAGATAAAGGAGAGGTCATAAAAAAGGAGCCTCTAAAGCTGGATCCTTTCTCTTTTTCACTTAGAAGGTGAAGAATGTATGTCCATGCTAATAGATGCCTTTGCATAAACAGTCAAGAAGCAATGAAAGGCCTTGTTCCTTAACCTCAGAAGTGGAAAAGTAAGTTTTTACCTGGTTCTTTTTATCTTGCTAAACCCCACAGTTTTCTCTCCCAACCTCCTAGATTCTCATTAGGAACAATCCTGAGAAAAATGAGGATTAACTTCAGCCAGAAGACCCTTTGTGAACTTTAGGGAAAAAGAGAAATCCAGCTGAGTAGGAGCCTTTCAACAAGGCAGGAGCTAAAAAGACAATGGTGTCCTTTGACAAGAAGTTGTATGGGGAGTCACTCAGAATCCAGTGAGATACCTAGTTCTGTTATTTAAGAGCTATCACCTTTCACATAAGCCATTTCCTTTCCCTGAATCTCTATGTTTCCTCTCTAAACTGCACAAAAATAACATATGTGTTGTAATTTATGTGTTGTAAGAATTAAATAAATATAAGCAAGGTGCCGAGCATAATAATGGAAAAACTAAAAGAGAGCAACTTGATTAGTGAATAAACGGATATTTGAGCAAAATACTAACGCTGTCGCTTGGTATCCACAGGGGCTGGTTCCAGGGTCTCCCACAGTTAGCAAAGTCTGCAGGTGCTCATATCCCTTATGATATAATAGCATAAAACATTACATACAGTCGGCCCTCGGCATCTGTAGATTCCCAACTGAAGACTGAAAATACAGTTTTTGATCCATGGTTAATTGAATCTGTGGATTTGAACCCTGTGGATACAGAGGGCTGACTGTATATGTGACACTGTCTTCTTTAAGTTAGCAAGAAAGCATTTGGGAAACAGAGTGATTTTATACAGGCATCCTCTGTACAATCTTTGTAACTTACCTATAAATTTAAAAATATTCCAAAATTAAAAGTGTGTTAAAAATAAAAAGCAGGAATGCAGCATGTGGATATATCAAATAAGCATAATATATTTATTTTCCATACAGCTTACCAACATTATTTTGTACTAGATGTGAAACATGAAGTTGAATTTTAGGTAAGATATTCATAGGTGTTTCAGATAATGACTCACAGCCAATAGATTTTTAAGTCAGGCCCAAATAAGTTGGAAACAATCTTCTTTGGTTGGCGATGGGGATAGGACTAATCTCTAAAACCTACAATAGATCTGTAATCCCCTTACCTAAAACATTTCCTACCAGATGTATTTTGAAATTTAGAATTTTTCATATTTTAGGAAAGAATTACAAAGCATTCTATGTGAGGTCTGGGACAGAACCTTGTAATTGACCAAATTAGTGATTCTGCAGTGAAATTATGCATATCAGGTAAATGAGTTAAATAATATAAATAGGCTCACATTAAGTCAGGTTCAGCTTTTGCCACCAAATGCACATTTAAGTAAGTTTTCAGACCTTTCAGAACTTAGGAATCTCAGGTAACAAATCATGGATATGTGTACTGAGAAAGCCCATGAATTATCATCAAACATTTGTTTCTTTCCTCCCCCAATACCAATATACAAGTCCTCAGCAGGGCAATGCCTTTCATCTCAGAAGTAGCAAATAAATGCACTCTATTTACATTTTTTATTAAGAAAAAGTGAAACATAAAAGCAAAAATCATATTTCTTTTTGCCATTCTGACAATTCTGTGACTTTTGTCTTCGTGGGATTAATTATCCATCTCCTTTCCTTGCTTCTCCTTTCTAGATGTGTCACTGACTTAGGCAAGCTTTTTTTGCTATAATGAAGAGGAAAAACAAACAAACAAAAAATGCCAGGTCACTATATTTTCCTAAAATTAGCCTTTCATTGGAGACCATTTTATTTTCCCAACCATTAAAAAACAATACTTCCTATTCACAAATTTTTGTTTTCTTTCTTCCTTTTTTTTTTGTCTTCCTTGGTTAAAATAGAACAAATATTTCAATTTGAATAATTTAAAAATGTTTGATCTTCTTCATAGATAAAATTAATTTAGAAATAGCATTATTGAAACCAGGCATTCTTTCTAAACGAAGAATTCCAGATGTTTTTAGTCGCTGCCTATGACATTTCCACAATCAGAATAAATTGTGTTTCCAGAGTAATGTAATAGATAGAAGTGCTGAATAAATCTCGTGCAGTTGAGATGACAAAATTAACATGCTGATGACATTTTAATGTTTCAATATAATCAAGGGGGCATGGATCATGCCTCCACCAGTTCTAATATAATTCTATTCTTTAATCTTTTTCCAAGGCAAAATAAAATATAGATAGATTTCAGAAAGTATATAAGCACTGTGTGCTTCGGTCTTCAGACAAGCTGTTTAGGATGCTTCTGAAATGCTATTCAGGCTCAGCTTTGCCAGTAGATATTTTACCAAAGCAACCAAGTTATATGTAACAACCCTAGATTAAGGACTGCTATTTTGTTCTCTTTCTGAAGGTTGCTGTTGTTGCTTCTGCTACAACTACTGTTTTGTAATTAGGCATAAAGCTTGCTCATTTAAACAGAAAAATCAATATATTTTTATTGGACCCAATGAACAACTGCTATTCACCTAGTCACAAAAGTATGTAAACAAACATACAAATAAACTTCTTGAATTCAAAATGAGAAAAAAGACAAATAGCTGGTAATCATAAAATTATGAAAGGTACTTTTTCTTTTCTAATTGTATAATGCAAACTAAAATCTTGCAAATTCATCCCTGGAAGAAAAAAAAATGGCCTGACTATGCACATGGATTGAAGATCTGTATTAAATGCTGACAAAGTTGTGTACTTTTTGCTCAGTAACAATGGGGAGGAAAGTAAAGGACAAGGAGATCAAATGGCAGTACCTCTTTCTTCAGCCTTACAGGGAAAAGGTAGTGATGACAGGTTAAATGAGAATGACAAAAAAGATGATGGTTGCCAGGAGTCAGGTATAGATGGAAACAGATAACACAAATAGTTTCTTAGTCACTTGTCATGTTCACCATAGAACAATGACAGAGTGAATACTTGTTGATAAACAGAGTTTTCAATCTTATATTTGATTGCAAATATCTTTTTATCAAGCAAATCTCAGCCAGAGATATATGAAACTGATAACAGAAGAACTCCCTGAGG
>NW_017731565.1:1411353-1518665 GCF_001890085.2 Hipposideros armiger | reverse complement strand
TATGTGTTTAGGGGTGTGACATCATTTTAAATAAATTAATTATTAAATAAAAATGTTAAAAACAAATTGGGTTACTTTGAAAAGGATTCATATGGTAGCCAGCCTTCAAGATGGCCCCCAATGATCTTTGTCTCATGGTTTTCATGTCTTCCCATACTGAGCAGAGTTGCCCAGTGAAGCCAATAGGATATTATGAAAATGGCAGTGTGCATTCTGAGGCTAGCTCATATGACATTGTGTTTTCTACTTCACACTCTTTTGGATCATTTGCTCTAGGGAAACCAGTTGTTTTGTTGGAAGGATATTCAGATCAGCTATGGAAAATTCATGTAGCATGGAACTAGTTAAGGTGGCAACAGCCTGTATCAACTTGCCAGCCATGTCAGTAAGCCATCTTTGAAGGAGATCTTCCATCTCCAGTCAAGCCTTGAAATGACTATAGTCTCTGACAATGTCATGACTGCAACCTCATGAGAGACCCCGAGCCAAAACTACCTGTCAAGAACTGTGGAGGGCCTAAGATTTTACCCTATTTGACAATGAGCACATTAGCCTGCCTCATTTTCATGAATGCTGGCAGAAGACACAAGATTCCTGGTTCAAAGACAATGTGTTATTCAGAGCAATAACAATAACCAGAATATTAGCATTTTCTTACACTGATGTGAGTCTAAATTCTCACAGAGCAAAATAAAAGGGAGCAGGTGACACCTGCACATATAGTGAATTATTACATGAGAGAAATCCTGAGTTTTTTCTGATGGAAATTGAGAATATCTTTACTTTGCTCAGGTGAAAACCAATATATTTCAAGGCAGGTCACTATAAAAATATTCCTGAGAAGATAGCCCAGGGTAAAAGTAATCAGATTATTTTCTTTCAATAAATGTAGAGATGTGAGGGACCCAGCCAAACCCCAGCTGAATTCCTGACTCACAGAAACTGTAAGATAATATTAATAATCCATCGTTACTGTTTTAAACTCAGAATGGTAATGTTATACACTAACAGAAAATTAATATAGTTTACTCACAAAAAAGAAAAAATACTTAAGAAGCAGTCATTATTAAGTGAAACCTAATTACTAAGGAATATTCAGGGACTCTAGGACTGGTAGCGATAGCATTGTTACCATGACCAAAGACAGAAGAGATGATGGGAGGAAAAGCTTACTGAAACCAGGAAGGAGCAAGAATAATATAGAACAGACCATCATTCAAGAAGGGGCAACCTTTAGTTAAGGCAGGTGACCTCACATGGAGTTCAGGAAGGGGAATAAACACTCTCCTTGTTTCACTCTCACTCTCCTTGTTTCTTTCAATTTCCCCATTGGATAAAACCAAATGGAAACTAGGGAAGGATAATCCTGTTGATGTCATCCACATAGGTGATGTCCCTAGGCAGAGAAGGATGGAAAGTGAATCTGGGGAGTAAACAGAAAATATGTGGTTCAATCTGCTTGCCCCTTCTAAAAGATACAGTTTCTACTCAGCAACTGTAGGCTAATCAGTTGGAAATGCAGGAATTTGAGAGGCATGAGGGAGTAGAAGGTGGAGGGAGGGACTTAAATAGGCAAAAAGAATAAGCTACTGCATGGAGACTCTTTGCCTAAGGGTCAGTAATAAAAGCCTTACTGCTTGAAATCATATCAGTCAAGCCCAAAAAATACTTTCCATATCCACACTGTGTTCTGCTGAGTGTCAAAGCCAAACATGGAGACATTAGATTATCTGACTCTAAATTTCTGACTGTTTCAAAGCAATCTATCAACCATTACTTACAGATAATTAAATCTCTTTTGCTCACAATATTCAGGTAAAAGTGCTTTGTAAATTGTCAACATTGAATGCAAACTAAAGTGGAATGCTCTAAATCCTATTTATAAAAATACCACTTGTCAATTATAAAAGTATTAATAAGCAATTAATAGCTTTTAATGATTTTTAGGAATTCAACGACACTTGATTTTTAGCTAATGTTTCCATTTAATTTAAACTTACTTGTATTCACAGTTTATAACTAACAACCAAATGTTTTGATCGATTTATTAAATTTATAAAAAATAAACTAAAATTTTACAACATTGACTAAAACTTAACTAGAAAGTAGAAATAATAAAATTCTTATGAAACAAATGAATTGTTTTACTATTCTGATCATACAGTTAAATATATATATATATTTTAAAGGTTAAAATATTAGCAAGTTCCATGTGTAAAAAGGAGATAATTTTAATGTAAAATAGACTTTAATTTATCAATAAAAACACCAGTACACTGAGATAATAATAGACAGAGGATATTAACTAGCAATTCATAGAATAAGCTGAGCCAAACAATAAGCACAAAAAAATGGTGAATGCACTAATAGGCAAATAAATAAAAAAAGGAAAAGATACAAATTTCAATCAAGTAAAGTTTTGGTTGAACTATATGTTGGTATAGACTTTCTAGAAGGCTCTTGGGCAATATGTAGCAATAACTTTTAAAATGTTTATTTGACCAGCTGGTACCAAGCCATGGGCATCTCCCTCTCAGGACAACTGCTGCAAGTGCTGCAAGGCCAGAGGCAAGAGGAAGCCCTACCTCAAGAAGCAAAACTATGAGCTGGGACGCCGTGCTGCCAACATTAAGATTGGCCCTCGCTGCATCCACGCAATCTGTGTGCACGAGGCAACAAGAAATACCATGCCTTGAGGCTAGACATAGGAACTTCTATCGTACACATAAAACAAGGATCGGTGTTATCTACAATACACCTAACAACAATCTGGTCCGCACCAAGACCCTAACAAACAACTGCATCATGCTCACTGACAGCACACATTACCGACCGTGGTGTGTGTCCCACTGTGTGCTGCCCCTGGGCTTCAAGAAGGGGGCCCAGGTGACTCCTGAGGAGGAAGAGATTTTAAACAAAAATTGATCAAAGAAAATTCAGAAGAAATATGACTAAAGAAAAAAGAATGCCAAAATCAACAGTCTTCTAGAGGCACAGTTCCAGTAGGGCAGCTTCTTGAATGCATCGCTTTTCAGGACCAGGTCAATAGGCCAAGCAGATGGTTGGCTATGTGCTAGACAGAGGGCAGGGAGCTGGAGCTGTATCAGGAAAATGAAGACCCGGAAAGGAAAAGAAACCCTCCTCCCCCCTATCGTAGCTCATGGAATAAGGGTGGTTATTGTTCTGTGAAGAAAAAAAAAAAGTTTAATTTGATGTAGGAATTCCATTTATAAAAATTTATTTTCAAAGATCAGAAATTTGAGAAAAAAATTATACAGAGAGATGGACTTCAAAATTTTATTTTATATTATCAAAAATATTTGGACCATCTCAATGAACAGCTACAAAAATGATAAACTCTCATACATCTATAATTTTTATTATTTGATCATGGAAATGAGATATTTAAATAGATTTTTTAATCATTTTGAGATGTTCTCATGATACGATAATGAATGAAACCAAAATAGAGACACTATTATATTCACTATGATTGCAAGTATATTAAATACTCATGTATATATGACTGAAAGGAAATATGCCAAAATACAAATACTAATTAGAAGATATCAATGTGTAGAAGAACTATGAGATATTATTTTATTACTTATAATTTCTGTATTTCCTAGTCTTTCTAGTAACTATGAATAGCATTAACTTTTAAAATATTCTTTGTGCTTATTTAAAAAGCCCAAATGAGCAAATATTGGCCAAGTGAATAACGTAAATGCTCACTAAAATGTCTTCTATGTGCTGTCAAAACAATATTCTCCTAACTTACTATTAATAAAGGGGTTTTATAATATAAATTACTGTGTACCTTTTATATGACTCTATTATTAAAAGTCATCAATCATATCTGTGGCTGTTCACCACACACAACAAAACATGTACATTGAATTCAGGCCAAGCAGTTACTAACTGGTGTTTTAGAGCAAGAATTCATGCCAAGTGATTGGTAACTGATATTTTAGAATGAGAATTCAAGGAATTCAGAGTGATAACTTTCACTATAATTGTAACTTGACCTTTTCATCTCATGAGTAGTTTGGTCCTTAAAGTCCTGATTAAACTTAAGTACAATGATGTGTAATCATAGGGAAGGATCTTTGCACAGCACAGTCTTCACTATCCTGGGAAAGAAAAGGAAAATAAGGAAATATGTTTGTGCTAAGACAGTTCCTCTGCACATCTCTGTTCCTTTGCTGAAATGAATTGATGGAAAGGAGGATGTTTTCATTTTATATTAGAAATATAATAAAACTTGAAGGTTGCAGAGTTCCTTCTTTCTGTTTAATAGCTTTTTATTAATCTCTTAAACGTTGCTCATGGTAAACATTTCATATTACCCCCAAAAAAAAAAACTACTTGAAAGTGCTCATTTGAATTACCTAAGGGATATTTCCTATTTTGTATATTTGATTCACTCACTAATAGCACAAGGCATCTCTTGCCTGAATTGTTTCAATAAGCCCTTAACTATTACCATCTTTACCTATAACCTTGTGACTCTGCTATCTCCTTCAGATACTCTGTATAGTTATAACTTTATGAAAATATGTTAGCTCATGAACATTTTCAAAATAATTTATATGTACCAGTTTTCTGAAATGTGTACCAAAGCAATTGAAAATAATCAGTTTCTTCATGAATCTTCATGTTTCTTCCTTTTTTCTCTCAATGAATAATTACTGTTCAAATGCTAGGTTCCAGGCATTCTCCTAGGTACCAGAACATAGCAATCAACAAGTCAGATGCAGTCCTTGATATGTTGGACCTCTCAGCTTGGCAGCAAAAGCAGACATGAGAAAAAGATTTACAGAAAGATATTACTTTTTCTTTTTTTTTTTAAAGATTTTATTGGGGAATTGGGGGAGGGGAACAGCGTTGGGGAATCGGGGAAGGGGAACAGACAAGTTGCTGTCCTTTTGTTCTTCAGTCTAGTTGTGGAGGACGTCGCTTCACTGGCCTATGTTGGTACTGTGATCATTGTGCTCTTCCCAGGTGAGGCAGATCAATCGCCGGCCACTGGACAGCCTCTCACAGCAGCTCTTCTGCCAGCCATTCACGGTAGCTCAAGGCAGCCCACTGCAGCCTCACTGCATGCAGCCTATGACGTTGTCAGGGACTCACAGCAGCCCAGCTCCAGGTTGAGCTGTTGTTCACCATCTTAGCTGTAGAGGGCGCAGCATCATTGGCCCTAATGTGGGATCTGAACCAGGGCCCTGATGCTCAGAGCTGGTGTCCTAAGCCAGCTCTTAACCAACATGCCACTCGGCCAGCCCAAGATTTCACTTTTTCATTCACTGCAATTATGGTAATTGCTAGGAAGAAATATACTCTCTGATGGGAAGGTTTATTTGGAAAACCTACCAAATCTGAGTAGTTATGAGAACCCTTCAAAAGAAGTTCACTTTTAAGCTGAGGTTTAAAGAATGAGCAGCAATTAAAGCAATAAAAATCAAGCAGGAATTATCCCAAGTAAAAGAACAGCATGTGCAAAGTCCCCGAGGTAGGAAAGGCCATGAAGAAACTGTAGAAGGCCAATGTGGCTAGGGTACAAAGATGAAAGACGATATAGCCAAGAAAGATAAGGCCACAATATCTCTCTGAGAGTTACTCTATTACTGCTATTAGTGAGGGAGAATGGGTACAGTAAGACAACAATGCTTGTAGCCTGGTGACTATTTTCAGCCAACTTCCAATTTCTTCGAGTTATAAGTGAGAACACAGACTCTGCATCCCCACGTCCTTAACCAATCCTGTGCAAACTTGCTGGGTCACAAGTGCGAGGGAGTGGCTTTTAAGTATGCATCTTCCATCTTGATTTAGAAAAAACTTTGTTAATAGATTCCTTATACAGAACTCATAACAATGGACTTAGAATCCTTCATTTGAACTTTCAAATTATTTTCATTAAAAATGGAAACAGAAAGAAGAAACTGGAGAATTATAAATAGAAACTTTAAAATAGAATAAGCACTGCAAAATTAAAAATCCAAACAAGTATTAGCCACCACGGAACTAAGACTATAATACAGGCAAACTGAATTTGACTAAAGGAAACATTTTTTTCCCAGGATGCTATTTTAAAGCATTTATTTCTCTCACACTCTTTACAAATTCCAGACTCAATCATAATTAACTTATTTAAATCTTTATGAGTATGTTAATATATAGTTTTGCAAAAAACTATGTAAAGGGAAAGGCTTTCAAAAAATATAACAGAAAAACACCAATCATCAAAGGGTCTCACTGAGACACACTGTCATGTTAATATGAGAGATCCAAAAATCATAAAAGATACTCTGTTTACAAATAGAAAGGATGCTTTTTCTATATGCACTTATACACATTTACATATAAAAAGATAGGGTTGCTTTACCATTGAAGTGTCCACAGATTAATAATTTCCCTCTTAGATATCTTTGAAATTACCAACAAAAATTTTACAGCCATAAATTCTGCACTGCATTTAAATTAACATGTTTGAAGAGTCATTCCTCGATTCGCTATTTTGATCTTTTCTTGACAGAATATACTTTTTAAGAGAAAGTAATATTTAAGGCTAGTAATCCTAGTTCTCTATTACAAAGCATTTGCTAACTTGCAAGTAAATGTACTCCAGCAACACCGTCTTTAAAACATTTATAGCAATATTAAATATGTGCATTTGTTGGGAACCATAGAAATTACAAATCAGTGAAAAAGCAGATTGATGACCATCGTCTTTCTCCTGTGCAGACAGGTCTGAAAGAGGATGGAGACATTCTGCTCCAGAAATGGCCCTCCTGTGATTTCCTTAGTCTGCACGTAACTTCAAGCATATTTGGAAAAATCAGGATCCAGTCATCGAGATGAATGCCCATGAACATCCAATGAATAAGACTGTACACAGAGGGACCAACAATATAGCTACCTCTCTTTTTTTCTCTTTTTCTAAGACCCTGCTTGCATTCCTGTGCATAGGAAACATGAGATGCAGAGGTTAGGCCATGGAGATTCAGGCTTGTTGAAGAGAGAGGAGAAAAACAGAAGGGGAAAATCAAAGCAAAAAGAGGAAGGAATAGAAAGGAGTAATGGAATGAATAAATTATGGCTGGAAAGACAATGACAAAATATAGCCATGAGGAAGATAAGAAAATGAAGAGAGAAAAGTTGTGGGGAAATGAAATATAGCTGTTGAATCAGAAGTTCAATTAAATGTATTTCAATGAATAGTCTCCCAATGTCTCCTAGCTCCAAATTAGTCAAATTCACAATAATTTAACTAAGGGAATGAGGTTAAAAGGGGATTTTTTTAACATATTTTGACCATAACATCACTTCCAAAGACAGCATCTAAGCAAACAACATTATTCTTATAATATTCAAAAATAATACAATTCAAATTCACATATTATTTTAAAATGCACTATAGTTCTTTTCTGAAAAAATGATAGTTGCAATAGAAATATACAAGGTAATGTCATGTTTCCACACCTCAGCCTTCTAAGATTCTTTCTCCCTAGGCTATTATCTTTTATTAAATCTATGATTTTATAACATTTATACCTGGAGAGCTAGTTGTCTTTTCCAGTTACATTTTTAAAAATAGCTTTTTATTAAAGGAAAGAATTTATTCCAAATTTTAATGATAGATTTCATATTATCACTAAAATAATTGTTCCTGAGCTCTGTGACACAAATTAAATTATTTTCCTCTTACATTGAAATGGATCAGTAGAGAAAAAAAAACCACGTTCGAACTACAATCAATTTCTCACTTTTATTATTATCTTTTACTACATTCTGAGGGGTGTGACTCTTACTACGTAAATTTAAAAGATACTATGGAATGCATTTCATTTTCTGTTTTAAAATTCCTAAAAAAATCAATTATTAAAATTCCTAAGTTAAACTTGCAACACTATGAGTATGTGAGTCAAGTTCAGAATCCTCTTAGCTCCCAACCACCCTCATCAACTTCCAGATGCATATTCCACTGCCAAAGTCGTTCCACAGCCTCTATTATGTGTTCCCTATAATTTAATATCTTTTTGTACACTGGTTAGACACTGCTCGACACAAACATCTATACATAGTCTGGGGAAGAGACCACTGAATTCAGGGTCAAGCTGCTAATGCTACTAAATACTGCTAATTACTTTGAATACAAAGGTCTTAATTCTGGATTCTAATCCATTGCCAGAATACATTTATTCTGAGAACAAGTCTCAGAGATATTCGAATAGCGTTGCAGTTATGTGAATAGTCCTGAAGTCCTTAGGAGTCACATATTTATGATTCACTTGTAAAAACTATAACTATAAATTTAAAATATAAATAGATCAGATATATTTCATACTTGTATATATGCATATGTGTATATACAATTCAATATACATTTAAAATCACTTCTGAAAGAGAGATGACCTTGATGTGGCAGAATACACTTTTCCTGTAACCTATACATAATAAATCATTATAAATGACTTATTCTAGGACAGAGTACACTTGTTTTGTGACATTTATTGCAAATTTCATTCTTCACATCTCACTCATTAAATATCATTTGTAGCATAAAACCTTAGGTATTTTAGGGAATATAAAGTATGCTGTTTTTATCTTCAAATTCTACATAACGTAATTGACTAAACAAGATGCCTGTAAGCTATTTCAGCTCTAATATATATTCGTTCATCCAATAACATTTATTCAGTTTTTACTATCTTTTGTATTCTATTAGATGCTAAGGACAAATACGGAGATAGGTAATGCTCACTAAGTGTTACACTGAATGTATGTTGTATGAATTCATTTGTCTCATTTTTACAACTACCCTATGAGACGGGTACAGTTTTATATTGTTTTTCTGCAGATCAGAAAATGACGCACAAAATGGTGACAGGCATAGGCCTGAGTCACCTAAGCAAGCGAGTAGTGGAGCTGGGAATCAAACTCTGGAAGGAAGCCTTTTTCCAAAATCTACATCTTTAGCTGCTACCTGTGATTGCCCTTCAAATGGAAATAAAGGAGTGGTTTTGCCTAAAAATGTAAAACCTAGTTGGAAGGCTTTATCTGCATATATACATAACTTCTATTTATTGGAGATAGGAAGTGACAATTTCAGAGCAGCATAAACACCACTAAATTAGAGAATGATGTATAGTGTAGATGGCCTAGGGTTTGCTTCAGAACTTGAAAATTATTTCCAGGAGTAAACACTTGAATTTGGAACACAAAATCAAAAAGTCTAATTCAAGAGAACAAAACTGTCCTTAAAAATCAAAGAGAGGGATGCTGTAGCCTAGAACCTATCCTTCACATCTGTCAGAACCAAATGGGACTACACCTGGTAGAGCAAAATGCCTGGGTTTAAAATTAATACTTATATCTATCAAGGTAACTGAATCTACTGTTCCTTACACTGTTAGACTCCCGAGTTGTTGTTTTTAAAGGCTAAGTATGTCATAAACCAAGGACATATGTACTAATCATTAACATGATATGATGTGTAAATCATGAAAGGTTAAGCGAGTAACAGCTAAACTTAGTCTTCAGTAAGCATTTAACTTTGATTTACTAATACAGTCATCACATGTTAATTGAACCTGTACTATTAGGTATATACAAGATATGAGTTAATTATATGTCACTTAAAATAATTTTATAGAGGACACACATTAATGGATTCACTGCTGGCTTATAGCAGGTATTATTAATGCATCCTGAGGCCAAGGCCATTTTCAGTGATAACTGTTTATGGAAGTTTCCAATGCAGAAAAGAAGTTATCCTAGATCATTTAATCTCCTTTTCCCCCCAGTAAGTCAAAGGCTCAACTTTGTGAATCTCCTCCTGTTTCTCCAGCCTTTTATTATTTTTATATTGTGTTGAATCACTCTATTTTATATCCATTGTTTTATGTACATCCAGAAATTTCTATTTCCTACCTTTAATAAAGTACTAGTACTAGTTCTTAATGATTAACTTGTTGATGATTTAGAAAAAGAAGATATACTAGATTTATGAGATAGCCAGAAAGCAGCCAGCCTCTGGTAAGGCAGCTAAGCAATCAGATTTATTATGTTACTGACACCTTTCTATCCTAGAATTCAAACTGAAATTTCCCCATTAATAGTCTGTTATAATTTGCAGCTATTAAAAATCATATTGTAAAACAATATTTGAGGAAAAAAGTGGGCTATAAAATTGTACATATATTATATTTTGCTAAGGAATTGTAATACATGGAAAATTTACCATAAATTCATATTCTGAATATTAACTATTATTATCTTTTGCATCTTAATTACTAGTAACTTTTTTCCCACCTTGGTCCTTTACTGTTTAAAAAAAAATTTTACTGAGTATGAAATACATTTATATTTCACTAAAACATTATTCTCAAAAACCTATTTAGTTCTCATTTATATGTATTATTTACTATGCAGTGTATGTAGGATTATTTAGTTGCAATCCCTGGTTTATCTTCTCCTTCAGACCCACCCTCTACCACAGTGGGCTAATATCAAGGTCCTATAACCAGCGTTTTTCTAACTAAAGGCTGGGATCCATCTGTTTAGTGTTAATAACCCCATGAAAAATAATGGTGTAAAATTGATAAGGAAAAAAAGTATATCAGTGTAGATTTTGTAGTAAGAAATTTTTTTTGTTAAATGTTTTCTGTTTTACATATATGAATATATGTTGTTTTACAAGGTGAAATGTATTTCGTACTCTGGGAGTGGGTCAGAAGTATTTGAAAACCACTGCTCTAAAACAACCTATGCAAACAGAGGAAGAAACCCAAGTACAGAGGGATTAAAACAGTTTGTTCTAGAGTTCACCTAAGTAAAAAATGGCAGTTTTAGGAGCATTATTTATTTGTAACTGCCTCAGGTGGCTATATTTGGTTGTCATGTGGTACATTGTGTTAGTAAAGAAAAACAGCTGGCAACAATAAATACACTTGTTGCTTTGGAACAGAACTTTGTATTGTTTTAAGTCAGCAGCCATCCTTAATATGATAAATGTGAAGCGCTATCAAAGAAAAACAAAGAAAATATAATCATTTACATAATTAATTTGATTATTTTAATAAACATCATTTCTAGTCCCTACAAAAACGAGGATACCAAAAAATCTATACTTTGCCTCCATTAGTATCAATTAGTAACATAGTCATTTCTCAATTATATCATCACCTACCATGCATGTATCCAATAATCTGAAATTAAAATCCAGTATGCTGTGCCATTCTCATTAAATGCCTTACATCTAATCTGTTGCACTTGAGTTAGTGAAGGATATTGTTTTGGAAAGGTAATTAGCAATATTATCCCCTACAACATTCTATCTGCTACAGTAGAGAGTTTTAGAAGAAGCCAGCAAATATTCTAATTGAACTATCTATTTGACATAAGCATTTGCACTGATACTGTTAATTATTCTCTGCTTTAACTGGTCAATTAAAACTGTAAAAAGGATAGCCAATGTGAAAGTAGTGTTTTTAAAATGTTGTCTCCCCATCATTTAACTCCAATAACTTAATAATATCATTTTCACCAAGTGAATCAAATGTTTCCAAGTGCACATATCTTTCTTAAAATATTAAAAAAAAAACAAGCAATAGACTGTGTCATATGGTGACAAGTACAGTTCAAAGAGCTATTATCACTGTTCTCATGGTGATAATTAATCCTTTAGTTATTATCATAATGAGAAACCATGTTAAGAAAATGCTGATTGAAAAATTCAGATATCAAACACAAATCACTCATTGCCTATCAGCCAAATTGATTCTTACACTTATGGCCGATTAGCACAGAATCTTCCAAAAAATTTATCCAGCCTACTCCAAACTTTTCTAGCCTTCTTATTTTCACATCATGATTCTTTAAATGGCCTGCTGTAACATGAAGTACCAGCACTGCACTTTTATTTCTTAATTTGTGATGGATCTTTCATCTTAATCAGAATCATTTCCTGATTTTGTTTTTAATATGGGTTATACTTCCTCCCTTACTTGAAATAACTGGAATAAGTTTGAAGCTATATTTATGATCGATTTAGTCATAAACTTTTCAAATTTCCAAGTATAACTTTATCAACTTCAAAAGAACTGGTGGTCATTTTCACCTTGCCCAATGATATCCACAAGCAAAGTTGTTATTTCTAACGGGCCTAAACTCCCAATTAATCTAGAAGCATTACAGGTACAGAATAAGATTCTGCTTCTTTTCTAACATGATAAAATCCCAAGTATCATTAAGTATTAAATAACTTAAAATGAGTGCTTTCTGATTTTTATCTCAAATTTCAGTTCTATTGTATATTGACATGCTGGTTATTTTCACAAGGATGTCTTGTAATCATCTGAGAATAAACTCAACTCCCCCAGTTTTATCTTGACTTTGCTTGCCTTCCAATCTCCTTTTTGCCTATATTTCAAAATTTCAAAACTTGAGTGTTATATTGAAATTCATTTTTTTGTTTTTTGCAATCACACCCAACTAGCGTACACAAGAGCACACACGCATCCAGTAATCCAGTTCACTGCAGCAAATCTTGACACTGTTTCCTAAGTTCCTGCTGAATCGTGGGTAACATCACCTAAGAAACAAGGAAAGAGTGAGGATTCAGGGTACAGCACTAACAAGATTAAACATGGTGATGGGGGGGGCAGTGCTTGGAGGAAGGGGAGACACATCTGCAAGATAAAATCTCAAACTTCCTCAAGAGAAACCATATATAAATTTTTCCATGTAAATGCTTTTATACCAACATGTCCATCCCCCTGAAAAAGAAAAATGGAAGAAAGGTAAACACAAAATCAAATGGTTGGTTCAATTTTACTCCCAGAACCAAGACATGAAAATTCTATGATGTGGTTGACTGATGGATTCAGCCTCAGGAATCAGAGCAGCATAAATCACTACGGGGAGATTTCATGTTCTTAAGTTTACAATCCTTTAAAGATCTTCATATTAACCTAGGTTATAATTATACTATACTAGAATGACAGCAATATTACCAGTTCAGGCAAAGCATTATTCATTGGAATTTGGGATTGACATCACTGCTTTTCTGTGAGCCGTTTCTCTAGGGACACCTTTCCAAATCAAAGACTCATTCAATATGCCTGTTTATTATTACAATCAAATAATGTTCTGTGTCAGTTTGTGGATTAAGACTGTTATAAATTGCATTTACATCTTTAATCAAGCCGCCTCTGTTATTGATTATTTAATGATAAAACCTATTTCCTTACTTACATGTCATATTTAAAATGAAGTTTGAAGATTGCTATTGCTCTCTCAAATATGCTTACCCCACAGTGTCGACCTCAATTCTGACCATCCATGTAAGTTGGGATTTTGAATTTGTAGAAGCAAGAACTGGGGAGGGGTTCCCTCCAAGACAAAGGTAACTCTTTGTATTCTAAACATTCCTTAGTTCTTTATTCTAGCTGTCTTTTGCACATAGCTATATATTACTATAGAACAATTTTGACAGTCCTTTGGCTAGGCAATCGGGAACTAGCCATCCTATCTCTTGGGTCAATAAATTCTGCCCAAAACATCCTGGCTAATTCAGCTAATGGATACTTAGAATATGTGGAGTTGAGGCGACTGTCAAATTGGACAGCTGGGGGATCATTATGCACTACTATCATAACTAATCAAAAGTCTAGAAGTAGAGCTGAAATTATTGGCTGCTATTATGTGGATAACTATCTTCTTCTGCCACTATTAAAAAAAAATACAGACCACATTTCTGCTTTTCATCCAGTGCTGTTTCTCAACTCTGGACATTTTCACATGCTATTCCCCCAAACTGACAAGATCTAGTATACTTCAGAATTTACCTGCTCCCTTGCTTTCCAGGGCCTTCCCTAAACTGTGATTTCATTTAATTTTAAAACAGTATTTCCCATATTCCTATAGGACATGGACACACTTAGCAATCTCTCAGTCAGTCAAATTCTCCTAAGACCTCTTAGTGCAAACATAAAATAATGTACAGTGTGCTAGAATAATTATAATTAGTACAAATAAGTACATGAGTTGATAAACATATAGAGCTATTCTTCTTCCTCTTTCATTCCCCCCCACACTCTCTTCTTTTTCATTCTATTTTTAGTTCTTTCCCTTCTTAAATTAGGCCTAAAGCCTTTGGCTTCAGCACAGCAATTTATGGGTTAGTAGATGGAGAGGGCGTGTATGGGGTAAAGTGTCAATGGTCCAGGACAGGTTTTTGGTGCCTAAGCAGAGTAAAGAAGACATGCATATGGAAGGGCAGCCCAGGGGGAGATGTCAGATATCAAGTTGGGAGGGGAGGGTAGGCTAATGTAATAAAGGTCCATCCTTTAATATTAAAGCTGTGTCAACAGGGAGTCCATGCCAGGGATCAAGTGCAACTGGGAGAGTAGTTTGTGTACATACAGAGGTTTAATTGAACAAGTATATTGAGGATAACAGGAGATATGTTTCCCATTGTAGAAGAAGCAATTTACAAATATGAGAAGTTAAAAACAAAAACCAGAATAAACCCTGTGATAATGGACTAAGAATTATTGGTGGGAATACAGCTATGCATGTGCACATACCCATGCACATGTACACACAACACATGCTCGTATGTAGCACTTTTTCTAGGATGAGTTCTTGAACTTAACTGGCAGTGTGTGTGTATATGTGTGATATATATATATATATATATATATATATATATATAACTATATATGTATATGTATATATATATATAACTATATATACAGTTATATAGAGAAAACTAAGATATTAACCTAATAGGTATATACTAGATATAGATCAATAATAGATATCAATATAGTGTATGTGTACTGCACACACAGGCACACACATACACTTCCTAGCTTTGCCCACTGCAGGGATGAGAGCAGTGATGTCCAAATTTCAACAAGGAATTATAAAGAAACTGGGTCTTTGCTTTAAATATCACCTACTCTAAAAGAACCAGGGCCCATTGGAGAAATGGCTGTTTCCAGAATGGGAGCAGGGAAAGTACAAACAAGATAAGCCAAGAAATCTTGGTTTGCCAAGTCAAAAAAAGTGACAGTAATGGATTAGAATACATTGAATAAAATAGGAAATCATGAATCCATACAGGTATAAACAAATAACTGTATACATAAACTAATAAGGAGCATAGTACATAATTTGAAAGTACTTCACCATAAAACACTTATTAAGTCCCAAGGTAGAAATAGTATAGCAAACATGCCAGATTTGGAAAGAATACTCTGAATAATTATGCAAAACCATAGGTAGAATGCATAGTATTTGTGTACTTCAGGAATTCAGACAAATACAACATTGATTAAGCAATAAAATGTTCATCATAAGTAATGGGACAAACAAAAAACTGTGAGCTACTAATAGCATGTAATGAGAAAAACAGAGTCAATACTTTGATATTCCTTTTAATGATGTATAACTTGGATCTAATCATGAGGGCCAATCCAAATTGAAAGACATTCTGCAAAATAATTAGACTGTAATCTTCAAAAGTTCATGAAGGTCAAAGATTGAGGAACTGTTTTAGGCTGAAGGAGATTAAGGAAACATAATAACTAAATGCACTATTTGACTGACCAGCATACTCTGAGAATTAAATGGAAGAGATATATCAATGTTAAGTTCCTAATTTTGAACATTGTATTGTGGTCATGTAGGAAACAAATACTAAAATGTTTAGGAGTGAAGGGTCATGAAGGCAGCAATATACACTCAACTGACACAGGAAACAAACAAACAAAAAGTTATTTGTATGATACTTGCAACTTTTCTGCAAATTTGTGACTTCTCCTAAACCCAAATCAATCAATTAATCAATCAATCAATAAATAAATGATTAAAACTTGTGTAAGAGAAACAAATAGAAGATAATAAAGAAATGATGATGTGGTTTATCGATTTCCTAGCACTACTCAACCTCATGTGTGCCTCTATAAATGTGCTTACCACATTGAATTGAAAAAATGTGTGTGAACGCTCTCCTCCAATCTACTCTGTGATATATATTTATAGCCCCACTGCTTAAAAGGGCTAATATCTATGCTTCAATAGATTGTCCTTTGTTCATAATTGAATTATAAATAACCTACCTTGGTTTGCTGGGGGTTTTTTTCTTTAAAATAAAAAGTTCAACATTAAAGAAGTTAGAAAAACTTGAAACAACTATATGTGTAGAACACAGCACATATGCATTCCACCAATGCACAGAGTAACTGCAATGGTGTCTTAAAATTATTCAGAGAATTTTTTACAAATTTCCCAAGTTCTCAGTCATTTTCTAGAAAACACCCGCATAAATCATTGAATTTTTTTTGTCTTAAAAAGAAGTCAAACATACTAAAAGAATCCCCTAGCTTGTAAACTATGCTGAAAATTATCCAAAGTGAACCTTGTTTCAGTTGTATCATACTGATCAGATAATATGATTCCTCCTTCTGCTAATTGGTAAAATAAAGGTTATTGAACTAAATGATGTCTAAGATTTCTGCTTTGCTGTTTACGGTTCTATCCCGTGTTTATCTTGTTCAAAACTCTGATGCAACCAGGCCTCACATTAACTAGAATTCATATACACAGGAGAAAACATTCGTTTGCCTTTTGGACCTCCAATAATGTCATTGTATGACTTTAATATAACATTTTAATAATAGCCAATTGCATTTTGTATTCTTATTTGGATAAAACTGTGTGTCTCCTATTTTATCTAAATATATATGAATGTTAAAACACAATAGGGTAGGATAACCTCTGCTTCCTGTTACATTTCTCACCTAGTTAAATAATACTAGGTAACTAACAGTTTGATAGGTTCAAGAGTACAACAAAGGTTTCTGTCGTTTTATGCCTCTGCTTATTTTACATTGAACATCTTTAAGATCCTGCTTTTCTCACTGCGACTTCAGTGGGTTGAGGGAGGATTTCAGACTTAAAACTATTTTCTGGATTAATTTTGAGTTCAGTTTCAATTGTCCCCACCCCTACCTCCACCTCGTGTATTATCTCTTCTGATTTCCATGGACTATTTTATTCTAAGATACTGTGTAATAATAAATTACAATAATAGCAATCAAGGTCATGGGGAGCAAAAGAATTTTCGATTGCAGCCCTGCTTGGCTCTCAATAGCATGGCAGAAGGAGATCCTGAAAAGCACAACAATTCAAAGAACTTGCCAGCAGACCCTATTGTCCTTTCAGTTTCTAATGACACTGAAGTACTTCCATGATTAAAATTTAAAGGCTTCCCAGTAACCAAGTAATTTGCTGAAAACTCCTTATCTAGCACTCACCAAGAAGACTCTGATTTTAATATACTATTAATCAAGCTCCAGCCAAGTTCACCACTGATACTTGCAAATTGAGAGAGACTAGTTTCATCTCTCCCCATATGTACAGATGAGGGGAATTTTTTTTTTCTGATTAGTCAGTTACCCAGCAATGAAATAAACCACTAACTTGGTTTAGACACACATTACTAAGATACTAGCTGTAGATTTGATAACAAAGCAAACAATTACAAACTATTTTAAAGTATTAACCATTTCTACAAATGATTACAAATCTGAATTTCTTGGTGTTCACTGATAATAATGATTTTTATCATTATAAAGTTTTATAAAGGAATACAAAGTTTGCATCCATTAAAACATGCTGAAACATGCTTTACAATATTAAAATCAACTAAGGAATTTATGTCAAGAAAATAATAATGGACCTATGCAAAGATTTAACTTTAAGTATATTTCAGTGTAGTTCATAATACCAAATATTTAGAGCAACATATTCAAAATAGATTATATATATTATGGATTCATGCTTCCAAAAAAATTGAATAATATAACAGTGTTTATAAAACTTTATTAATAATATGAGAAGCAAATAACATATTAACAGGGGGGAAAATCAGTTTATTGTTAAAACATATGCAAATGCAAAATGAAAAAAAACTGTAAGTATAATCATCTACATACAAACAGTGCTTATCTTTTGATGATTATGAATCACATTTATTTTCTTAATTCAGCATAGTCAACATCAAATATACATGGTTTTGCAACAAGGTCAATAACATTAATTCATCTCATGCCATACATAAGAATGCACTACATAGCCAAGGAAATATTGGGTTGTCAGAAAAGGCAAGACGCATTTTGCAACCAAAAACATAGAAAAAAATGTCATGACTTTTCCAACAACCCAATATTTTGTCCTTTTTTTCCCCTCAATATTTAATACAGTACCATATAATGATTACTATACCATGTCACATAATTATTTTTAAAATAGTATCTGGATAGCTATTGTATAAGATTTGATGTTTCTGACAATAATGTAGACTATGTATGCATTCGCATAGCTTCATAAATGATGATTACTAAGTTACTTTAGTGAATTCAGTAAAAAAAAAAAATAAGAACAACTTTGTAGATTTTTTTTTCCATCCAATTTTTGGCTTTCTATCAGGGAAAGTTTTTTTTTTAATATAATTAAAGCCAAGGAATTTTATTTTATATGCCTTACATAACATATAGGATGACTTTAAACAATAACTAACTATATGGCAGTTATTTGCTAGCGAAAATAAGATAAAATACAAAAATTACAGAACCTACATAACTGGAGTTTGAAAAATTGTAATTGTATATTATCTTATAAATTGTTATAATTTAAATTAAATTGTGATTATTTATACTGGATAATGATCCAGAGAGTAATACAGGAGAAAAATAAATTCCTAAAAAGGGCTTCAGACAAAGAAATGAGTAACCTCTAATTGTGGAGGCACATGGTCTTATTACTGGTTTTATTCTAAAACAAGAGTAATATATTTATTTGAAACAAGAGTAATATAATTACAAAGTTAGGTTTTTATAGGTAGAGGTTATTCATTAGCATGTTACTGATACTTTATATTTATATAGGCTTTCACAAAGCTCTTTTAAATGATTGCAACTAAATATCAAAAAATAAACATTAAACTTCATATTAGTATTTTGCAGATGAGAAAATTGTACAATAGACACTACATAAAAAACTTTCAATGTCCATAATAAGCAAAGAATAACATGTTACTTTTAATTTTAACCTATACTGTCAAACATATATTTGATTATTATTTTGATAATAATATTTGATGCTGTTAGAGAGGTAGTAATGAAAGCTTTCTCTCATCTTTTGGAAAAAAGAATTTAGGAAAGTAATGAAAAAATGTGTACCAAATTTCAAAGTATTCATCATTTGAGCAAATAATGCCACTTCTGAGAATGAAGCCTAAAAAGTTCTACTGAAATACACGATGAGTTTATGAATAAAGATGTCCATTGCTTTATTATTTATAAGTAAAAGATACAACTTACTATGTAGCAATATCAAAATGAGAAATTAAAATAAAAACTACAAATGTATTAAAATTTTATGTTAATAGCTATTTATAATAGCAAGAAAAGTTTTCATGTTATATAATATTTTACTACTTATCACATGGTGATGGCTTTTAAAATATATAGAAGTTGTAAATAAAATGAATAAAAATGTTAACTGTAGTTATTTTGCAAAAGTGGTTTCAAAGGTGATTTTTTAAAATAGAGCTTGATTTTGCACTATTCACTGGAAGTCCTCCAAAACATTTGAGTTTCAAGATGACTGAGACATACCTAGAGATAAAGTAAGATTTTCTACAAATGACAGTGTAAAATATTTCATACATTTGATTTAATTTATCCATGAATGTTAGATTTATAAAAATTATATTTGGAAAAGTTTGAATTTCATTATAGAGCAAAACAATGACTGAAAAACAGTTACTTGGCATGTCTGATGATTTTAATCTGTATGATTACAATGATTTATTATCCATATAGTGATCAATAACTTGGATTTTAAAAATATTTGGCAGTAGAGGATTTATTAGCCCTCTTTCAAGTAGACTCACTTTTAAGATCTAATTAGGCTGCTGGGATAGGTGTCTAAACGAGATTTCTTTTCAATTCTCTTTTCTAAAAGCTATGGTTTAAGATTCACAAATTTCTTTTACAATTAAATAAGAGAGAGTGACACATTTTAAACAAATATAGATATACTGTTCATGTGAATGTATGTATGTGTATTTAAAACATGTAAATGCATAACTGTTAATATACCTTACCGTAAACCATGAAAGAGTTCTTGGGCCCTTTCTAAAATAATTCTAGACAAAGTAAAAAAAGCCTTATTTTTTTCTTTTATTGACATAAGAGCATACAACCACCTGCATATAATATTAGATGAAAAATCCTTAGCTCCAATGACTAAAAATGCCAAGAAAAAAATGGATAAGAATTAAACTGAAAATATAAAATCACAGGTAGTTTGAACCAGTTCCAAGAAAAAGAACTGCACAGTTTACAGCTGTTATTTTCTGTTTTGTAGGGTGTTTTTTTGGTTGTTGTTGTGTTTATTTGTTTTTAACTTTAAGACACTGATTACTCTGTGTGAACACCACAAAATAGTTCTCTACATTTTTTTGAGGTGATTGAATTATGTATCCTTCCCTTAAAGTCTCATTTACTGAGGCCTTCCAAATTTAATTACTAGATATTAAACTATTTAAAAATACTCTCCATCTCTAGCTTCTTAGAAATTTAGATTATTAGAAACTACGAAATGAGATGACACCTGTGTTAAAGAACTACCTTATATAACAAATAAGTACACACATATAGACAAACATCTGTGACCTAAAAAGCAGTAAAAATTAATTCATTAATTTCTATTTCATAATGAGGCCACATTTTTTATTTTACATCTATACATGATTAAGACATATGCAAGTTGGATATTTCATGAGAAATTTGAGTCCTCCTATAAACGGAACCTTCACTAGTGTGCAAGTTTCCTCTTTTTAAGGGGAATTCTCAAGTTTGTTTCAGAGCGCTCAGTGAATCTTACAATAAAATATTTAGGCAATTGTCTACAGTCTAAAACAATGTTGAACTTCACTCTGCATTACCTTCTCACAAAATGCACAGCATTAACCAATTCTTTTCTGTCAACTAGCAATTTTTGGCAGATCCCTTTTGCATGATTCATGAAGGACCAGTAAAAGGCTAATTGTTCAAATTAATTTGCGTAAATGACTAAGCAAGAGATAACAAAATTACATCTGCACTTGTTTGGCAAAGATTCAATAGCAGCGGCCCTGTACTGCCAGCTGCTTCCAGACAACACTCTTGCAGAAATTAAAAGCTACAAATATTAATTAATACACTTTTTTGGTACGTTAATTTGCACTGAAAGGTTCCGGAGTGCAAAACTGCTGAGAAGATGAACCATGATAATTAGAATTAATGGGATGGATGCATGTTTTTTGCAGCTGAAGTTTTAAAAACCCATGAATGGAACTGGGAACTTGAAACTGACATTCCCATAAATCTCTATGATAATGCAGCTATTAGTATTAGAAGGATTAAGTACTATGGCTCCAGAGTTATCCATCACATGACACGTTATATCCCATCTGTCATTGCAGTAGCTAAGACATGATAGCCGTCCTTGAGGAAGCTGTATGAAAAGCTTTGGGAATTCAAGGAATTGTAGGGATGTCTGTCAGACTACAAAATGAATAGCTTAAATCTCTGACTTCCAAACAAAAATAATAGCCAGCACTCTGTATTTGTCAGCTTAATACTTTGCAAATACCCTCTCCTATCTATATTTAAGTTTAGTTAGGCAATCTGAATTATAGATGAATCAGAATAAAAAAAGAGAAGTAAAATGTCACAGATTTTATCTTTAATTCATGTATAACTTTAGGACTATGAGCTCCCTGTGGAATAGTTTTTACTGATTGCATTATTATACATAAAAACATCTTAGGAAACTCTTACTGTTGACATACTAGTAAGTATGCTGAAATCATTCTTGATACAATGTGACTAAGAACTGAAAATTCAGTGCTTAGTCAGATAGAAGCCTCCAGTTTTATCCATTGATTTAAAAGTGTTATAGTCCAATAGTTGGCAATAAAGATAGAATATCAGTCTCTACATGGATTTTCACAAATGTTGCTAATGTATAAGACACAATTAGATATCTATGGAGAAACCTACCTTTTGGTTTAGAAGTAAAAAATGAAATTTGCATGCCTTACAAAATAAATTCAACATTTAATTAATTATTTGTGCTTGAAAAGGATATGACATCTAAAACTTGGGAAGTAATCATTTTACAGCATTCTAATCTGGATCAGTTAACACCTTTCTAGGAGTGTTGTAACCATCTTGGAGTACTGCATTTAATAAGAGATAATGGGTAAATGAAAGGGAGATCTAAGATTAAAAATAAATAAATATATATATATATATATATATGTATATATATATATATACTAAATATTAGAAAATAACCTGCTTCAAAGCAGGATGGCCTTATGCATATGGGTGAAAGAAAAATTTTAGACCTAAGAAAATATCTCATTAGTATCCAAAATTGTACCCTAGCATGCTTATTCATTGTATTGTGTGGTTTTTAACATGTATTCCTTAGATAGCTTTCCCAGATATTTTCTTTCTCTAAACTTTTTTGGGAAATTCCATTTTTTTCCCTGAAGAAATGTGTGATTGCATTGTTACATTATAGTATCAAAGGTGTTAGGACCCAAGTTTAAACTCAAGTCTTTGATCTCTACTTTTGCGGATATATAAGCACTGCCAGGAAGCAATACGTAAAACTGCTAACACTCATTTACTCTCCTTGGAAAGTGATTTTTATCCTTCCTTGATTGTAGTCTCCATAGAGAGCTTCCCAGAGGACACTGATGTGATCTTAGGCAGAAGAAATTATCCCGAAGTGGAATACAAGGATCGGAATCAGAGGGCTATGAGCCACGGTAAACCTTGCCTAGCTTAGAGTTGCGCCCAGGACCTGTGCTGCTTTTGAAGAATGGTAAAGAACATAAGTAATTTATTCAGGGGAGAAAAGGTCATACAGTAACCTAATAATGTAAGGATTTGATGATTCATTGCCATAAGGGACTACAGATTTGACTTGGTAGGGAACATCTGATGTAACTTGATGATACACCTTCAAGTATGGCATTAGAGAATGTTTCTCAGGAGATGAAGCAGAAATGAGTCACTTGCTTGCTCTATCATAATAAACATTGTTCAAATAGATTTCCCCAACAGAAGCATTTATAGTTACAAAAAGTGTATATTCAGATATACTAGATAATCTTTTTGATAAGTTCCTTAATGGCCATCTAATGAATAGAATAGAAGCTTTGTTGATGTTGCTGTTAGAATCGAGAAGGGACATGTCAGAGTGTTTGTCTACTTGATGGATGAGACCTATGCAATGACTCTAGAATTTTACCACGTGGTGTTCATTCTCATTGCCCATCATGGGTTGTCTCCATTATTTATCAGATATACTAGTCTAGAATTGGAAATATGCCCACTCCACAGACCTTTGTGAAATTCAAGAAGTAGGTAAGCAAACAAGAATTCCATCAGAAATTGGACATTTTGTGACTGGGGGTAAGTTTCCAAAAATCATTGGAACTAAGTCAATGTGACTACAGTAGTTTAAAAGGAATGTCCATGAAAGTTTCCAGTTGAAGTTCCAGCATCTGAAATCTTGGTAGTTTACCTACTTTTTGGATTCCACAACCTCGCTGGAGTTGTTTTTTTGTTTGCCTTTGGTTGTATTTTCAGTTAATTATAATTCTACCAAGCTTGACTAACACATACAACACCATGATTCACTAGAGTCAGCATCATAAAGGGACCCCCAACTTAGAATCTTGCTTCAATATAAGGAATGTGGTCTTTACAACTAATTTTAAGAGGGAAAAATAATTTATTATCAAATTCCTTTCCATAAATGAATATTATAAAAACACCCATATTCTAGGACCAAAATCATGTCAATAAGAGATGGAAAACATCTTTGAATATGAGTTGCATCAAGATTTGTTGCATGCATTTAATCAAAATACAAAGAGTGCCAAAAAATGCATACACATTTTAAGAAAGGAAAAAAGCTATTAAAATTATGCTGATGGTAACCACTTTGAGCACCTCTTGTAATTGCAGAAGTTAAACATGACATGTATTCATCTATTGTTATTGGTATATATTATTACAATTTTCATACAGTTTTTTTTCTTTCTAAAAATGTGTATACATTTTTTGGCACCCTCTGTATTCAGTCTGATTAAAATATATTTGAAGAATCCCATACACACTTGCTTCATTCTTCTGCCCACCTTTATCTCAGGATAGGTATGCAAATTTTCTCCTAGCTAGAATTCTCACACCAATATCAAAATAAAGCTGTCTGTAGGAAGTGATTTTATCCTCCCTAAATTCTCCATTGCATTTTTTATGGTATTTTATGAGCAGTATTTTGATTATGAAAAGTCAATGTCCCATAAGATTTATTATATATGCCTCCATAAATGATATCTTAGAAAATAAAGACTCCATTATCTCATTAGTGAATGGGAGAAAAATAAGGCAATCATAAGGAAGTCAAATGATACATTTGGGACTTGGTGAACAAAGGTATTAATATTTTGAGGTAGAGCATATGTCATGAGAGAGACCATTTCTTTCTGTGAGAAGCACATAGACTCAATACAGTAGAAAAATGCATAAGGAAGCTAGAAAGAGTAGAAACCATTGTATTGTAAGTCTATTTCTTGAACCCTCATTGTTTTGGTTTCTTAAATCAAGTAACTAAAACTGATATTTAGAAATAAAAAGACAGGTTTCACACAGTCACTAAGGCTATCAGTCCATGGAAGGAAATGTTTGATATTGCAATGTATAAATTGTATATTAAGATTTATGATATTATGAATAGATGTGGCATTTTAATGCCTAGTAATTTGTTGGGAAACATTCTAGTGAAATGATGAAAAATAAGAAGCATTAAATTTCTCCACCAACATGTGGCTATGTTAGAATTTTAACAATCAAAACAGCTATTGTTCGGTCCAGGTAGAGGAATAGTTGTAGGATACTAGGTGGAAAGGCTAAAAGGGTACCATATTTCTTCAATACAATACACCGTGACTGAATGATCTGCTGCAATGCCTTTGGCAACTGTTCCTCTCAAGTTCAACTTATAAAAGGAAAACGAATGAAGCCTGTTTACCATGTACCAGTAATAAATCACCCTAATCTTGCCAAGGAAAGATCTGCTACCAGGTTTTCAATAATCTCAGATTTTTGTCATCCTAACCCTTTTCAAAGAAAAGCTTTCATTTTTTGAAAAAAAACCATTAGAATAAAATTCCTTCTGAGGTTACTTTACATCTTCTATTCATAAGCCCCAAATAATAGCACACCAGAGTAACAGCAGCAGCCTAATATATTCACCACATGTCTGGCCACTGATTACCCTATACTTAGAGAAATATACTTAATATCAGGTATGGGTTTGCCAGCGGTGTGGCAAAATGGAAAAAAAAAAAACTATTGTTCTGGGTAAAAGACTCCTCCCGTGGCTGGCTCTTGGGTGATCTTGAAAAAGTCATTTAAATTTCTCTAGGCTTGGTATATGTAGCTAACTTATGGGGACATGCAAACTTTATATTCTCGTTACCTCTATAAGATCAGTGTGATTAAGATTGAGAGTTGATTTTATCTATTCAAATGAAAAAACAGAGATACCAAAGAAATTACTACTCTCACCTACTGGAATAGAAAATTTAACTTATTGGGTTGTTGGAAAAGTCATGACATATTGTGTCTATGTTTTTCAAAGGTCATTTATTTATATAAAGAACAAAGATCAATCAATGATATATTGCCCCTTTTGTTCGATAACCTTTTGCTATCTTTCAGTGAGTTTCATAATTCCTTGTTCACAGAAGGACTTGTCTTTATTTGCGAAAAACTGAACAAGGTGCTGATTTACAGCCTCATCTGAATTTAATGTTATACCACACAAGTTTTGAAGAGACCAAACAAGTGGAAGTCTGATGGCACAAGGTCAGGCGAGTATGATGTATGTGGCAACACATCCCATCCAAGCTCCAATAATTTTTGACGGGTGATGAAACTTGTGTGTTATCGTGCGTTGTAGTGATGGAACACAACACCTTTACAATTAACAAGCTCTGGACATTTCTGGATGATGGATTTATTCAAACTGTCCAATTGCTGACAGTACACATTCAAATTTATTATTTGGTTCCTTGGTAAGAGCTCGAAAAACACAACACCTTTAAAATCCCACCACACTGAGAGCATAACCTTCCTCTGATGAATTACTGCTTTCGATGTTATCTGAGGCGAATCATCATGTTGGGACCAAGACCGTTTGCATACCACATTGTTGTAAACAATCCACTTCTTCTCACCAGTTATCAGTCGCTTCAAAAAGGATCATTTTCCTCATGTTTAATGAACATATCACAGATGTTTATATGCGCCATTAAATGAACTTGAGTTCATGTGGAACCCAAATATCGATCTTGCTTACATATTCCAGCTTCTTCAGGTGGTTGTGAACCCTTGAGTGATGGATGTTCGATGTTTCTTCAATCTCTCCTGTTGGGTAACGTGGGTTTGACTCAATCAATGCCTTTATTTTTTTGTCATCAACCTCAGTGGGCCTCCCTGACCAAAGAGCCTCCCTGATCATTGAGATCAAAATCACCAGCATGGAATTTCATGAACCATCATTGGCACTGATGTTCTTATAGAGCATTGTCACCATAAATTTTATGCAACTTTTCACAAGCTGGATGTGCGTTCTTCCTTTTATGGAAGTAAAACAGTAAAATATGGCAAAATTGCAGAGTTTGGTCTTCCATCTTCAACTTGTAAAATCTCCAAAACTCGACCAAATTACTCAATTTTTTTAAAAAAATGAAGCTAGAACTGTTAGCTGTCAAATAACACAGCAATAACGTAGATGCAAATGACTCCCAGTACTTCCAAAAATGAACCAGTGCCATCTGTTGCAAACATGTGTCATGACTTTTCCGACAACTCAATACATGTGGTTTGCTCTTGAAGGTATAGAGGTGAAGGTGGAGCTCAAAGAAACAAGCCCAGTGAATAAGCATAAGCCCGTGCTTTATTTCAGTACAGGCATTAACTTTGGTCATGGCTGACTCTCCTCTTCTGGGCCAAAAAAACAAGTTCACACTGCTTCCATTAAAAGATTTACACAACCAGGCTTTATGTTTTCATCAAGTGGAAAAGCTGCCAGCACAGGTTTGAAATCACAAACTCTAAATTAGCGGGAGGAAACTAAATTTTATTATTGTTTTAATATAAGACAGTATATGGAAAACTAGAAAGGAAAATAAGAAAGAATATAGTTAAGGAAAGCAAAAACAAAGGGAATATGGTCCCCCATTACCATGTAGCATGTCAGAATATTATGAATTTAATCAGATGTTTTTTTAAGATTTTTTATTGGGGAATTGGGGGAGGGAACAGTGTTGGGGAATCAGGGAAGGGGAACAGACAAGTTGCTGTCCTTTTGTTCTTCAGTCTAATTGTGGAGGACGTTGCTTCACTGGCCCATGTTGGTATTATCATTGTGCTCTTACCAGCTGGGGCAGATCACTCGCCGGCCATTGGACGGCCGCTCATGCCTTCTGCCGGCCACTCACAGCAGCTCACAGCAGCCTGCTGCAGTCCTGCTACATACAGCCCACACCATCACCGGTGACCCACAGCAGCCCAGCTCCAGGTCAAGCCACTGCTCACCATCTCAGCTGTAGAGGGCGCAGTGTCACTGGCCCATGTGGAATCTGAACCGATGACCCCGCTGCTCAGAGCTCATGCTCTCAAGCCAACTTTTAACCAATGAGACACTCAGCCAGCCCCAATCAGATATTTTAAATAAAACTTTTTCTTAGAATACTAATAGGATGAAGTTAATGATTTTTTGCTCATATTTACTTATGATTTTCTTTTTTGCCCTCAACATTGGTCCACGATCCTTCAATGAAAAATAAAATATCACTGAGCAAAAGCCAGGATCTGGCTCTCTCAAGAGTATTCGAGCCCAAAGAGCAGTTGCATGCTTGTCACATTTAGTCTATTTCTAAGCTTGATGTAGAAATACAAACAGATATTGCTGCGCAGAACCTTAGCAAGGCTAGACTGATTCAAATTGTCCTTTTTGTTTAACACCTTCCAATGAGTAGAAGTAGTCAGAAGCAATGCAAACTGGGATGAAAAAACAAGACTAGCTCTCCAATGGAGTCAGGCTCTTTGAAACTAATGATTTTTTCTGAGAAGTAATTGAAATATACAAGAAATATATCCTTGCTACAGTTAAAGGAATGAAGAAAATGCATGTTGAGAAGTGAGAAAAGAGAATGAACCAGTTTGTTTTTTGTTTTTTTTTTTAAAGAGAGAGAGACAACCTGGTAAAGGCAGAGTAGTGAGCTGAGAATTTAAAACATTTACAGTAAATATTTTGGTAATATGTTATAATGTAGTTTTCTTTGGGTTGTTTCTTAGTTTCTTCTAACCTATCTGCACTTTCAGTAATGAAGTAATTAATGACCAATTGGGTTTAAATGTATATAAATTGTAAGATACCGGCTTCAATTCTCATAGAAAATAGGTTATGTTTAATACTATATAAATATTCTAGAGACTAAAGCACTGTATTAGCCTACAAGGTCTTCCATAACGAAATACTACAAACTGGATGGCTTAAAAATAAAATCCTTGTTTTCTTACAGTTCTAGAGGCTGGAATTTCAAGATCAAGGTGCTGGCAGGGTTGGTTTCCCTTGAACTCTCTTTTCTTGGCTTGCAGATGCCTGCCTTCTCACTGTGTCTGCACGTGTCTTTCCTCTGTGCCCATGCATCTCTAAAGTCTCTTCCTCTTAAAAAGACACCAGTCTTACTATTAGATTAGGGCCCACCCTTATGAATTAATTTAGCTTTAATTATGTGTTCAAAGGCCTGATCATGAAATATAGTCGTATTTGTGTTTAAGTCTTCGACATGAATTTGGTGGGGACACCAGTTCAGTCCATAACAAGTATGGGGCGGTTGTAAGGACATTTTTATGTATTCCCTCATTGTGACAGAATTCCTTGTTCCTTATTCATTCACCTCTTTAAGATAAGCATCACTACGACTTAAGTGTTAACTTCCCTTTTAATGGAATTAATATAACACTTTAACAGGCTATTTTTATAAAATGTATTAGAAAAGAATACAAATGCCCAATAAGATATTGATCAAACCAATCATTTTAAGTAGCTGATCAAAGATGAAACCTAAGAGCACCTTCTACTTTAGTACACTATGGAAATTCCTTCAGCAGTCCAACCAAGCCACAGTGACATGCTAGTGTAGTGACTTTATTTTAGAGTAACATTTTTGAAGGACAAGATCACAATGCCTACATATAACTATCAGTAAAATTATTTGAAGTTGGAAACAGGCCATAGATTACTAGGTACTCTTTC
This sequence comes from Hipposideros armiger, assembly GCF_001890085.2. NCBI lineage: Eukaryota > Metazoa > Chordata > Mammalia > Chiroptera > Hipposideridae > Hipposideros > Hipposideros armiger. The sequence goes on along the minus strand of NW_017731565.1, from coordinate 1,489,190 downwards.
ATTGCTTGATTTTGTGTTTCCTTGTCAGTTTTACAATTATGTAAGAATAGAGGTTCACCTGTATATTTTTGTTAAGTAGAGATGAAAACAATATCTATCCAGTGGAAGACATAACCACAAAAGTTATAATTTATCGCCTTGTAAGAAACTAACCAGTTTTATGTGTAACCCAAGAATCTCATCCTAACATTCCTTTTTAAAATTACCTCTATAACTACCTCATCAAGTGTCATTTGAACTGATTTAAACTTAGTGGTTCACTCATTAATTAATGAGTTAAATAGAATCATTGACAAATGTTCATTTAATATTTGCCTCAGAGCCATAAATTTACCTTCCTGAAAACAATACTTAAATATAACCAATAAATATTTCTTCATAGATTATTATATTATACTAGCATATCATAATAAACAATCTAATCTGGAAATTAAGTCCTTAATAGGGACTACAATAGCAAATGAATTGTGGTTTAATTTTAAAATTACTTCTTGTGCTTTTAAAGAAAAATAGAGAAACAGAAATTCAAGACAAGCAACTGGAGCATTAAAAAAAATTCTTTCAATTCTCAGTTTGTTGATTAGAGTCCCACACTGACTCCAAATATTTTGTATGTAAGAAATTTGGCCTGGTGTCATGACAGGCCAGAAATTAGCCAGCTGGATTGTTCGAGGTTATATGACCATGAATAGAGATTACTTTGACCTAGTCCAACTGGGTCAATTTTTCTGTCTCAATATTCAAAGTCAGGCTTTCCCATTGGGAAGCCTTCCTTAACTGTGAACCTAGGGAGGTGGAATTAGATGCCTCTGAACCCTTATGCCATTTTTAATTGCACTTAATTGCAATTATTGCTTTATACATATTTTATGTTATTTTATTTATATATTTATATATCTATATATCTATATATCTATAACTATATTTATATCTTATTTTATGATTCTGCTTCCTTCTCTATTTCCTGAGCTCAATAAAAAAGAGCTGTTAAATTTGTAATTCAACTAATTTAATGTTTAACATCTGTATATTAAATAAACAAAATGGCACAAAATATATTTGATGGACCAGCTAAAGTGAATTAACCAACTAACTTAAAATATAAATTCGAATAACATAAGGACCTTACGGAACAAGCCTACACAAAAGGCGGATCTATACGCACAAATACTAACATATGAATCATCCAAAATTATTTCTTTTTCCCCCCAAAAAACTGTTTATTCAACAGAATGTAACTGTTTTGTTTGTTTTCAAGTCTTTTTGGGAGTATAAACACAGCCTGAATCTGAATCAGTCTGAATCTATTCCAAACTCTACACCTTTAACTGACAATTACTGTGATGTAGCTTTCCCAATTGTCACATCACAGCTATGAGTTTGTAAAACATTTATTTTTAAATCATTGGGACTTGTAGTTATTAGCATACAGAAGTTATAAAAATGTTTAACTTATCACAAGCATAACATCGAGTTTTATTTCAAAGGAAGGTTTTGTTATATATTTAAATGCCTGAAAATAAGGCATGTAATAAAGAGCCTGGTAGACATTTAACTTTGACAATATCACTGAAAATGGCTATAAAATCTGATGGAAACACTGAAAGATTACCTCTGAGAAGGATGCAGGATCCATTTTGCTTTTAAACTGACCCTGAACATGTGTCAAAACATTTGTAATATCTACAATAAAGAGTCAAAGACATGGCTGGAAGATTTCTCGGACTTGAAATAAAACATTCAGTTTAGTGATTCTACTTATTTCATGTGATGGGATGGAAAATGATGTAGAGAAAGGGTCTTTCCATTTTCCTTCACCTATATCTATTAATCACTATTTCTAAGTTACCCAAAACTATAGTTAAACTATGCAAAAAGTACTTTTAACTGCCAGAACACTATGAGGAAATGCCAAGGCCTCCCTCTCAGTCATGCAATAAGGAAACACAAAAGAGTTAAATTTTTTCAGTGCTTGAAAAAAAATTCTATCTCAACCATATCAAGAGTCCACCTCATTTGATCTCTTTCTAACATAAGCTAAAATGAAAGTTATTCTCATACCTCAGCAAGGATGTAAAGTATTTTAAGAATGGCCTGGTGAGACATTCATGTCAATAATATATTCATTCCTTGTAGTAAGATGCAGTCGTTTGCACTACAATAATTCAATTAGGAAAAGAGATTATTCGGCTCATGTTTTCTGAACTTCTTACCATCTAAGCTTTAATAGAGGTGGTGGTTGTTATTGCCTAGTGGTTACTGTTATTCAGAAAGGACTAAACTTTTTGTTTCTATGATATACCTGTTCTGTTAATTCACATTACATGTTTATAAGTATATGTTACTTAAAATGATGCATTTTTAAACTCTTCTTGGAAATCAATCTTAGGAAAGAGACTAGTAGAACTGTTAGTCAAATACGTAGGCAATTTATTCCTAATAGGTATAAAATACCTTCCAACAATTAGCAAGTGCTATACCCTGGTACCAATCCTATTACATTGTGTCAGTCAAAAAGTCTATTCTCTAGTGAAGAAAACTATTTATTGGCACTTATATATTCTGGTATGTTTCAAAGACTTTGGTAGTTGTCTCCTTATAATATTTCAGCTTTTAAGCTGCTTCCCTGCCTCACTGAGCTCACATAAGATACATCTGAAAGCCTTAGTACAAATTTACTTCGAATAAAGTCCTCAATTCATTTTCATGGCACCAAAAAGACAGCTTTAATAACTGCAATGACAAATAAACTGGAAATCATTCCAGGCCTTTTCACTTAACTGACAAGTAGAACACTCTCATAATGAGCAGCAGGTTTTACGTTTTCTCTTTGACCATAATAGCTTCATTTAAGAGCGTCAGACCCTGACACTTCATCATTTATCTACATTATTTCTCATCTTCTTTCAAATAAATTATGGAATACTAGACTGAGCACATAAAAACAAAGTGACTTGTTATCAGTAAACAGCAAGATAAATTGTCCAGAAGTTCCTCATTTAGTTCCCTTTAAATTTGAGGGCAAGTTACAGGGTCCACCTTCTTTAACTTCCAGTGTTTGCATTTTTACAGCCATCCTATTTCTCTTGCCACTGGCCTCAGTGCACTCATCCAGAGCCTGATGTGGAAGGCATAAAGTAATTCCATTATCCCAAAGTTGGCCACTGAAGTACAAAGAGGTAGAAGGGGAAAAAAATCAAACAAAAAACTTGGAAAGACATTTCTCCACATCTGTAACCCCCCACCTTCCATAATACATCTTGTCATACTAGGAAATGTGACACTTTCAAAGTAATGAACAGTGTGACTGTAACTCTTTTAGCCCTTGAAATATAGCAATTGATTTTAAAATGTATACATTGATTTTAAATGTATGGGTGAATGACATCCCTTCTTATTTAATACCCCTTACTTTATTAGCTATATAGACCTGAAAAAAATCTAATAATAAAATCACCATCAGATTGTATTTCTTTTTGAAACTGTTGACCAAATTTATAGAAATCTTCACATCTCTTGCTTCTTACTTATTTCTTTATTAACTTTCTTTTTTTGTTTATAAAGATTTTATTGGGGAATTGGGGAATGGGAACAGACAAGTTGCTGTCCTCTTGTTCTTCAGTCTAGTTGTGGAGGATGTCGCTTCACTGGCCCATGTTGGTATTATCATTGTGCTCTTCCCAAGTGAGGCAGTTGCTCACCATCTATTGGATGGCTGCTCACGGTGGCTCATGGCAGCTCATGAAAGTTCACGCCCGCTGCTGACCAGTCCTACTGCAGCCTATACTGTCGCCGGCAACTCACGGCAGCCCAGCTCCAGGTGGAGCTGTTGTTTACCATCTTAGCTTTAGAGGGCGCAGCACTACTGGCCCTCATGTGGGATCCGAACCGGGGCCCTGCTGCTCAGAGCTGGCACTCCCAAGACAACTCTTAATCAATGTGCCACTCACCCGGCCCTGTTATTAACTTTCAATGACGTACAGAAGCATATTAGAATAAATACAAAAGGCAATAATTAAGAAACCATTAAAACATCAGTTTTTGTTTGTGTGCTGGTACAACTGAAGTCTTAGCTTTATGCTGTATTTGTCAATACAGGATATAGGGCATAGCTAGTCATAGGGTGACTGTATATTAAAAAAAATTTCAATGACTTGAGTTACTCTGGAATTAACCCTCAAAAAGTATACTAGTGTTTGTTTTTCTTGGCTACTCCAATCAATTTGGTCATAAGACCGTTCAAATTTAATAACAATATGACATGTAAATTTATCCACAGTTGACTTAACGTTTCTAAAGCCCCTACTCTGAGCAAAATCCTGATACAGGGAAATACAAAGAAAAGGGTATATTCCATTATCTGTCCTCACAGAGCTCTGAAAAAAAGGTTACTCATTTAATTTTGGCATGCTATTTAACTTCGGAGATTCTACAGTGGTGAGAATAATTCAAGGTGTTAATTTATATGCCTCTATATTTATCCTCTGAGGGACTATTTCAATTTCTAGTTCCCGAGAAAATGGTGAAATTATATGGTCTCCTGGCTCCTCCTGTATAACCCAAACCTGAAGATACTGGAAACAAAAAGAGGTTGATGGATCTGGCATTCAGCAAAGGTCCTAGAGGGTTTAGTGCATCCGCTGGGGCCAAAGAAGATGTGTGCGATTGGAGGACTGGCAGAGAGGTAGAGGTAGAAGTAGAGGGAATGAAAAGTAGAAGAACCTGGGGTAGAAACAGTCTAGATAATATTGATTTAATTAAAATAGGCATAAGTTTTGGTGGAGGTATACCTTTTTCTTCCCCTTACTCTACCCTTTGCAGGAACAGTGCTGGCTAGGAGAGGAAGGGGAGAGTATTTCTTTAAAAAGAACAGTGTCTCGGTAAATGTACAAAATATCCCACAATGGTGCTTGTGCTCTAGCATGACCCCTACCCTCTAAATTCACCAAGAAAAAAAAAGGTCAGGACATGGATCCCCCCCCCCATTTCCAAGAACACAACGCAGTAAAGGTGACTAATACCCAAAGGCAATATAAGCTCACAAAGAATAGTTGTTTAAAAAAAATGCGAGAGCTCAACAAATATAAGGAAGACAACAAACTGCAAATTTATATGCCAAAGCTAATTAAATAAGCATTTAGGTGAACATGATAAATGCTATCAGATAAGCTAAGGGGAATGTTATATACCTTAAACAGGAACAAAAATAATACACAAACAATAACAACTAGGAATTCTGTGTGTGAAAATACTACAGTTAAAAATAGAGAACATGATATATAGTTCTAACAGATATAACAGAAAAACCAGTCAGTGAAATGGAAAATAAGATAAAACATTCAGAAGATTTGGAAAGAGAGAGTGGTAATATAAGAATGGGGATAGAATTAGTAGGGTCAAGTTGCATATCTCAAAAAATCTAAAAAGAGAGAAAAAGAGAGATGATAGGAAGCATTTAATGAATTAAAGATATATAGTCAAATACATACATACATACATACATATGAGGTGTGATAAAAAATGGTGAATATTTAAATAAAAAACTTTACTAGAGTAAAAAACACATGGTCATTAATCTCCCTCAAGAAACTCCCCCTTGCTTCGAACACACTTATTCAATCATTCTTGCCACTTTCTGAAGCAGTTCTGGAAGTCCTCTTTCATGAGTGTCTTTAGTTGTGTTGTCATGACTGCCTGGATGTCCTGAATTGATTCAAAATATTTACCTTTCATGGTCATTTTGACTTTGGGGAAGAGCCAGAAGTCACACGGTGCCAGGTCTGGTGAATATGTGAATGAGGACACACCATAATGTTTTCATTAAACAGAAACTGCCATATTAGAACTGATGTGTTACCCGGAGCCTTTATGTTGCGATCACAAAATATGGTGAATGCTGCTGCTGAGTTCTATCCAATAGGGATCTCATATGGGAAGCTGCGTGTCAAACCTTAGTAAGAGTGTGTGACAAGTTTCAACCTGTTTTGTTCAGTCAGTCGGGTGTGAGCTGTGGTTAAGAGAAGGTATGGTTTAGAGTGTGCCATAAATCATCCTCCATCACAACAAAACTTCATGTTACATATCGCTTCTGGTATATGGCAATTTCTGTCAAATAAAAACATTGTGTTGTGTCCTCATCCGCCTAATTCACCAGATATGGCACCATGCAATTTCTGGCTCTTCCAAAGTCAAAATGATTCAGGACATGGACGCAGCCATGACAGCACAGCTAAAGACAATCATGAAAGAGGACTTCCAGAACTGCTTCAGAAAGTGGCAAAAATGATGGAATAAGTGTGTTTGAAGCAAGGGATAGTATTTTGAGGGGGATTAATGGCAATGTCTTTTACTGTAACAATTTTTTTTTAATTTAAACATTCACCATATTGTTTGATCACACCTCACATACTTCTATAATAATGGTTATAACTGATTTATAAAATTCAAGAAAACCAATGAAAAATGGAAACAAATTTATATAGAGTAATACTCTTGCAAATCACTATGTTTAGAGATATGAAAGAACACTGTTTAAACAGTTAGTAATCACACCAATCACGTTTGTGAGATGTATAAGTACCTAAATATTCTCCTAAGCCAGTGTTATAGATGAATCGTTATCATTATTAAAGAATAAACTCTATTTTACTTTGTGCCAAGATTAAAGAAACTGTCTTGTTGCTTACTTTAAAAATATCAAATTAACAAATAATTTAACCCCAATAAATATATAAATAATGCCTTTTTTGAGTGAGCTTCCTTCTGCTAGGAGTTAAATATATAGAAATAAATAACATGCTCCATGATTAAGTATAACTTACTTGCATAAATCAATAAATTGTATAAATACTCATATATGATTTTAACACATGAGCACAAAAGTGAACATCCCCAAAGCCAGCAGGGGGCCAGTTCCAAGGGTCTGGGGATTTTTCAAGATAAGGTAACACTTAAGACAAATCTTAACACTAGATATAGATTCATGAATCGTAAGACTCAATATTGTTAAGATGTTAACTTTTCCTAAGTGAATCAGAATAGAGTCAGGATGTGTATTGGTTTTCATCAAAGGGCCAAGCAATAAAGAAAAATAATATTTTTAAAAAATGGTCCCAGAAAGAACTAGTTATGTGTATGAGAAAACAAAACAAAAACTTTGACCCATACCTCAAACTGCACGAAAAACCTTAATTTTAAATGGATCATAGACACAAATATAAAATTAAAACTATAAAGCTTTGGAGACAAAACACAGGAGTAGAGGCTGCATAAAAAATATGGAAGTGTTCTTTTCTCTTCAATTTTTTGGAATAGTTTGAGAAGGATGCATACTAATTTTTTAAATATTTGGTAGAATTCAACTGTTAAGGAATCTGTCCCTGGAATTTTGTTTGCTGGGAGTTTTTTGATTACTGCTTCAATTTCATCGTTAGTCATTGGTTTGTTCAGATTCTCTGTGTCTTCCTGGTTTAGTCTTGGAGGGTTGTATGTTTGTAAAGGTGCATTTATTTTTCCTAGAGTGCCAAATTTGTTGCCATATAATTGTTCATAGTATTCTTTAATGATCTTTTGTTTTTCTGAGATGTCAGCTGTAATCTCTCCTCTTTCATTTTTGGTTTTATTTGTGTTCTCTCTTCTGCTTCAGGAGTTTTACGAGAGGCTTTTCAATTTTAGTGATCCTTTCAAAGAATGGGTAGTTTCATTAATAATTTCTAGTGTTTTTTTTCTATTTTCTATTTCATTTATTTCCACTCTTTATTATTTCCTTCCTTCTATTTGTTTTTGGTTTTGTTTGTTCCTCTTTTTCTAGTTTCTTGTGGTATATAAATTTAGGCTCTTTATTTGCAATTTTTCCTGCCTCTTGAGGCACCCTGTAAAGGTGTAAGCTTTCCTCTTATAACTGCTTTTGCCATATCCCATATATTTTGTAAGATTATGTCTTCATTTTCATGTGTCTCGGGTAGCTTTTGAATCCCTGCTTGATTTCCTTTGACCCATTAGTTGTTTAGAAGCATATTTTTAAATCTCCACGTATTTGTGATTTTTTCCAGTTTTTTTTTATCCTGTAGTTGATTTCCAGTTTATTCCATTGCAGTCAGAACATATGCTTGATATAATTTCAATCTTCTTGCGTTTAGTGAGGCTTGTTTTGTGGCCTAGTATGTGACCTATCCTGGAAAATGTTCATGTGTACTTGAGAAACAACATGGATGGTGCTAGAGGGTAGTATGCTAAGTTAAATCAGTCAGGAGAGAAAGACAAATGCCATGTGGTTTCACTTATATATGGAATCTAAACAAACAAACAAAACCAAAACAGGCTCATAGAAACATAGTCCAAAGGGATGGTTACCAGAAGGGAGAGGGTGGTGATGGGTGAAAAGGGGAAGGGGAAATATAGTCAATAATATTGTGGTAAGTTTATACGGTAACATATGACTACTAGAATTAGTGGGGTGTTCACATTGTAAGGTATAAAAATGCTGAATCAGTATATTGTACACCTGAAACTAATATAACCAATATGAGACTGTATATCAATTATACTTATATAAAAATAATTTTAAAAGATAAAGGATAATAAAAAGGAAAACAAATATAGATAGTTTGGGCATTGTCAAAATTAAAAATGTCTCCCTATGAGCAGAAACAATTAACAAAATAAAAAGGCAAGTCACACACTGGAAGGAAATATGTGCAATACATATGTATCTGAAAAACAAAACATAGACGATGTAAACAACTCTATATGCTAACTAATAAAAAAATATAAAAATGGGCAAAATCCTTCAGGAACTTCTAAGGGAAAGATAAATGACTGGCTAATCAGTGTAAGAAAACTGTTCACCATTTTAGTCATGAGGGAAATGTAAAGTAAAATGTCAATAATATACCATTATGCACCCTCTATAATGCTTAAAAAAATAAAATGACTGACAACACCAAATGTTGTTGAAAATGTGGAACTGATGAAACTCTCATTAATTGATATAGGAGTATAAAATAGTTCAACCACTTGGAAAACTGGAAGCATCTTATAAATTTAAACATAAATTATCATATGATCCAGTTACTCCATTCTTAGGTATTTTTCCAAGATAAATTAAAACATATATACACCAGGAAAAAAAAAAAGAAACTTGTTCAAGAATATATAAGTCTATCCATAAACTAAAACAACCCAAATGTCCATCTACAAGATAATAAATAAGTTGTGATATTTTCATACAATGAAACATTAACCCATAGTATAGTGGTAGTAATAGTAGTAGTAGTAAACTAGTACTACTTGTAACTACTTTAGTCAACCTCAAAAACATGTTCAATGAAAGGACGTAGACACAGAAGAGTGCCTACTCTGTGATTCCATTTATATGAAGTTCAAGAACAGAAGAATCAATCTATGGTAACAGAAATGAGAAGAATTCTTACTTATAAGGGGTGCAAATTGAATTAAAAGTAGATGTGAAGGAAATTTCTATAAAAATTTGCTATATCTTGGTTATAATAGCAAGGTGTACACATTTGTCAATAGTCATTGAATTGTATACCATATGTACATTCTGTTTCAATAATGTACATATGGAAGAGTTTCTAGTTTGGTGGTGATCTTCTGGGCTTGTTCTGACAACAGACTGCATGCACAGAGCAGAAAATAAATAGGATTATTAGTGAACTCAAAGAGATGTAAACAGAACATATCCAGATTGAAGTAGAGAAAAAAATAATAAATGGAAAAAAATCAGAATAGATGAAAAGAGTAAGTAGGACTCAACCAAAAGATCAAACTTTAGTTAGATCTCTAGAATGAGACGAGAAGGAGAATGGCAAAGAAAAAAAGAACTAAAGTAATAATCCAATGAATCAATGCACAGAATAAAAATCTCAGTGAACCCCACAGCATAGATACAAAGAAAACTACTCATAATCAAATTGCTAAGAATAAAATGCAAAGATAAAATTCTATAAGCACCAGAAGCAAAATATCATATTACTTTCACAGAAGTCACAAACCGGTAGCTAAATATCAATCAAATTTTGGCAGCTAGAAGACAAAGACTGAGAAATGCTTACAGGGTCCAGCTCTAGTATCACCAAGTAGGACAATGCAGTGTAAATTTGGAAGGGTAAACAAATGTATAACTGCAATATAATATAACACTATTTTGTAGGATAGAAAAATATGTAATAGTAAAATATATGATTATAATAGCACAAAGAATGAGAGAAGGATAAATAATTAAATTTATGTGAGGTTCTTGTTTTCCTGGGAAATGGTAAAATTTTAAATTAAAGTGGACTGAAATATATCAGACATCCATGTTGTCAAGATAATAATTAACTAAAGAAGGTATCACTAAAGAGATTTTATAAAAGATAAACAGCACAAATATTTGCCTCTTTGTTGTCTCTTATAATTCAAAATTAGAAATATTTCTTCCACTAATAGGGACAAAGTAGATATATCCATATAACTGAATATAGTCCATTTATTTAAAAAAAGAAAAGTTGCAAATGAACATGTATTCACAACAAATGTTTATTAATTAAACACAGTTTAGCAATAATAGCAGGTTTTAAAGCTGTGAATACTACAATTATAATAGGTACATTATTGAGCACTTGTGGTATACCAGGACTGTGTTACATGCATTCACTAAATCTTACTGGCAGTCCTATGAGGTATTATCATCATTATGGTATAATCTCATTTTCATAAATATATCTCACACATATATTGGTGTAAGGAAAATACTAAATTTATCTGATTGGTGGTATAATCAATACTTTTAAATTAACCCCTGTTTGCCTGTAAATATTCTCTGTATCTCCCCACAGTAAACATATACTCATATTCTGAAAATAAAAAATAAATATAAGCTTAGCATTTATAATTTTAAATTGTGTAATCAAATCATAATTATTTACCTCAGTGGACAAATTAACCTATACATTTAAGACCTATTCATGAAGATTATAAGACTAAGCACACTTTATAACCCAGTACTTATATGATTTTCAGACTATTTTGATTTATTTATGAAAAGCATCAGTAGAGAAGGTGTGAATTTTCATCATGCCTCTACCATTAGATAGAGTAAGTTTTCTCGATTACTTTGCAACTGAAAATTACAAACACTATTTTCAAGAGATTAATTAAAGTCTCATAACCTGATCTTTTAATTTAGGTACACTGACATAAGGTGTCCACAGATGGTTCACTCAGTTGATCCATGGTTGGAGCTACAGGACATGTATTATATTTGAAAACAAGGAAAAAATGACATCAATTTTCTGGTCATCAAAGATAGTGGTCTTTATTTAAATAGCTCAATATTAGTCAGAGGATCAGAGAGACTAGTAAGTAAGATGAAATCAAACTTTTTTGCAAGATCTGTATCATTCATCCTCTCTCAATCCTGAGCACTTAATAATGTCCTTGAAAATCAAATTTTTGAATAGCAGTTAATAAAAAAAATAAACCTATGATCTTGAAGTGACTATGAGGATTAAATATAGTTCTATAAGATTCACCACCAAAGTTCTGAGTTGTGGGTTCAAGGCCATCTTCCAGAGGAGGTAATAGTCCATTGAGAATAGACCCCAAATACTCTGAAGTTCTAATGATGATAAATGTATCCGAAGTGTCAAAGGGGGAATGGGCTTATACACTAAATTTCTGCATGCTGGCTAGGTGTAAAAGATTTAAAAATGAGAGGTAGCACTTCAAAAAAGCCCATATTCAACAACAGGGTTCCTCCTGGAAAACCTGAGACTTCCATTCTCAGTCCACATTCAGCATTTACTCCACTCAACTTTGTTCACTTGTATGTCTTTTTCATGCATGATTACCCAGCCATCTCTACTCCCACTAGATAAAAACCGTCTGAGGATAAAGACATGCAGTAATCATCTTTACTCCCTTCACATTCCCACTGGTAATATCTAGTAGGCTACTTTGCTCATAGTAGGCATTAAATATATAATATATTCTATGGAGGATTTAGGCTCTCCATTTTTGTATTACTGTAAGTCTCTGACTTACGAATGAGTTCCATTCCAGGAGAACGTTCATAAGTCAGATTCATTCGTAAGTCCAACAAAATGAGTCTTATACACCTTTGACACAAATATACAATGTAAAGCCAGTGGTTGAGCGATTCATATTATAAGAGCGAGTGACGTCAACCATCTTTTCGTCTGGGTCCAATCTCTCAATTATTTTCACTTTTGTTTCCATGGTTATTGCTTTGCATTTCCTAGCACTTCTCTCCACTGCTTTTCCTCTTGTTTCCGGACACCCTGGGCTCTGATTGAGCACTGTACTACTGTACAATATCTCGCTGTACCGTAAGCACACAGCAGCACCACTGTGACAATGTCCGGCAGACATGTGAGCTACTTCTGTGATTTGTTCTCATCTACGAATGCTTGTAATGTGAGGTCCATTCGTATCTGTGAAAGTTTGCAACTCGAATGTTCATAGGTCGGAACTTACTGTATATAAGAATATGCCAGGACAGGCTTATAAATGTAATATATTGATTCCAGGACCTAATATGTCAATGTTAAAGTTCTATTTCATGACATCCATTTAGGTAGCTCATCCTTCAAATTTTAGCTGACATACATACATTACTTTTTTTAAGGTATTTTTTATTTTTTGCAGCCTTAGTGAGATATAATTGACATATACCATGTTTCACTGAAAATAAGACCTAATCATAAAATAAGCCCTAGCATGATTTTTCAGGATGCTCGTAATGTAAGCCCTACCCCAAACATAAGCTCCAGTTAAGATTGTGAGCCAGACATCACTGTTTGAATAAATGTAGATTTTTGTACATAATATAGGTTGGTGGATCAAAAATTAATATAAGACCCGTTCTTATTTTCAGGGAAACATGGTAATGTATCATAACTTCAAGGTTTACAATATGATGATTTGATACACATATAGCCATATACATGGTAAAAATCGACTATAGCCTTATGCTTGAGTCAAAACAATAGATCATTATTAATACTATTTACACCTTTTGAAATCTTGGTTGATAAGAGGAGCCAAATATTCAGTTTATTATTTTCCTCTCTCTTTATTCCTGAATTTCATTTGTCAACAAATCTTTATTTTATATTTATTGTAGATGTAAACCTTCAGTGGCCTTAAACATTTTGAGTCAGTAGTATTTTTCTCACATTAAGAATAGTTTACTCTTGTTTCCAGTGATTCTGTTTAAAAGTCATATATATATATTTTTTTCTTATTCCTCTTAAGTAATCTCTCTCTTTTATTCACATTTACTCTGCTGTTAAAACTATCCAAAACCTTCTTTACCTTGTTTTTTTTCTACAACTTATAGTTGTAGAATTTCTATTTAAGCCTCTAATATTTTATCAAGTTAAATTATCTGTCAAGATTGTTAATCTTGTGTTTTTAGAATGCCTTTCAGTACATTGAGCATTGTTTCTTAAGTCTGTATTTGATAGTTACAGTATCAGGAGTTCCTATAGCTTTCTTTCAATTTTCTCTTTTTCTAGATCACATTCATATTACTTGGTCTCTTTGGTTATCTTCAAATTGTGCCTTGATACTGTATTTGATAACTTATCTGTAGATATCATTTGAGGTTTAGGATATTGTTTTCCTTTGGTTAGACACAGGAGGAGGCTAACATTCAGAACGCCTTAACTCCACCTGAGCAGTAATTTTCTGAGCCACTCAAATGACTAGTAGATGGGCCAAAGTCTGTAAGAGGCCCGATTTGCTTCCAGTTCACCTTTACTTCTGGGTGGTGCCACCTTGTGTCCCAGTTCAAGGATAAGCGGATATACCAGGGCCACTATCTTTGTGAGCCTGCTATTCTAAATTGGGGCCTCTAGCCATGAAAGCACAAACAGCATCACTTTTTCATTCAGTCACCAATTTGGGAATTTGCAAAGATCCCTAGGGAAAAGGCAGCCCATTTCTATGGATTTCCATCTCTTCCTGGATTTTGAGCTGGAAATACCTCACGGCTGACTATTAGCTAGTAACTCCCCCATCCCACATCCCAACACATTTCTAGTTTCCTTAGTAAGAAGACTGCACAGTTATTACCTAATTAGTCACTATGAGATGGGGAAGTCTCCACACAAAGAAGTTTAGACATACACTTTGATATTTCCAAGTGGCAGGAAATGCAACTAAGAGTAATCAAGGATTTATAAACAAAACACAGTCCACAGGACTCTGAATTAATTGGTGAAAGACCTTGGTTTCTAGTGGTGAAGTATAAGAAGTAAACATATAAGTAAAAATGCTGATTTTTTTTTGTTTTTTTTTTTGTAGAGGACAGTATCACTGGCCCTCACATGTGGGATCTGAACCAGGGCCCTCTGGCGTCCCAAGCCAGTTCCTAACCATCGCGCCACTCAGCTGGCCCCTGATGTGTTGGTTTTTTTTAAAGATTTTTTTATTGGGGAATTGGGGGGATGGGAACAGAGCTGGGGAATTGGGGAGGGGGAACAGACAAGTTGCTGTCGTTGTTTGTTCTTCAGTCTAGTTGTGGAGGACGTTGCTTCACTGGCCCAAGTTGGCACCATCATTGCGCTCTTCCCGGTCGAGGCAGATCAGTCGCGGCTTCTGGACGGCCGCTCACTGCGGCTGCTGGCCGCTCACGCTGGCTGCTGGCTACACACGGTAGCCCTTGGCAACCCACTGCCACAGGGGCTACAGCCTATACCGTCGCCAGCGACTCATGGCAACCCAGCTCCAGGTTGAGCTGTTGTTCAGCATCTTAGCTGTGGAGGGCAGTGTCACTGGCCCTCATATGTGGGATGCGAACCAGGGCCCTCTGGCGTCCCAAGCCAGTTCTTAACCATCGTGCCACTCGGGCGGCCCCTGATGTGTTTTTTAAAAGCTGAATCTGCACAGCTTCCAAGGACTTAAGAATATGTACCTGGTCGATGAAGCAGTGATATAAACAAAATTTGTTCCCACCAGAGTAATATTTTCTGGTTAAAAATGTGAGTGCCTTGCTTATACTATGAACCTTTCAAGATACACAAATTTTCAATCATCCATTGACCTTAAACATGACTTGCTCCCTGAGCTCATGAGTGACACAGGTTGATTTTCATAGAAAAAGAAGAATTCAGTTGCTAAGGCTTGCTTATGTTTGTGGACAATAACAACTTTTAAGAACACAAACCTTGTATTTCTTGATTAAAACAGATGATCCTAGGAAATATAAATATAACACTTTTATTTTTTTCTTGAACTTTAAAATAGTTCTATTCTATTCTGGAAGGCAAACTTCTAGCAATGGACAACTGCTTCATTCTGAGATAACTGTATATAGCTCAATGTTTTAAGCATGCAGTTTATATAAGGTAATCAAATTAATTATATCATTATCAAATATTCTCTTTTCACTATGTCTGGATAGCCTTCTAAGGATGTTGGCCAACAGCATAGCCTAGGATGAGATAAAACATAGCCTGGGAAATACAACACATGAAGTTTTCTTTTTTGGTCCTTGGAAATATAACACATATTTTGTTTGTTTGTTTGTTTGTTTGTTTTACTTTACAATTCAAACTCAAAACAACACATAGATTGAAGACCACTATGATAAAAAGATAATGTAAATTTTAATAAGATATACCACTTTTGAAATACTCTAGTCTGCAATGTTTAAGAGGTTTTGTCTTATCATACCACCAGAACAACTGTAGATAAAATATTTCAGAATATGGATGCATTTTGAGATTGCTAAAAGAAAAATTGAAAACAATGGATACACAATTTTATGCTACTTCTAACTCTTAAAAAAAAGAAATAAAGCCTACATATCACATAATAAATCAGTTTAAAATATGCAACATATAAATGATGAGTGTTGATTGGTTTTGAATGTAACTGTTTATCTACATTACAGTAATCTTTACTAAAGTATCTACAAATTATTTCAAAAAGGAAGAAAAATCTATTCGTGATTAATCATTATGTTCAGATATTTTTGTAAAAAAAGGGAGCCAAAATGTTAATTTTGACTCTCTGATCTACAATATAGAGTATAAGTATAAATACTTAAAAGAGTATCTTTATATGTATATTTTAAGAAAACGTATCAGGCATGTAGGGTTTTAAAGAAAATAAACAGAATAATTTTGTGAAACAAATTGCGAGTTACATTAAAGGAGAGTACTTAGCTTGAATATATTAAATCAATTCACAATTTGTACTCTTTATGACTGAAATTGTGTAATGTTCAGCTCTGTGTGTGTGTGTTTTACTTGATTGATACCCAAATGAATGTCGCATTGATTATATATTATCCTTCCTAATCCTCTTAACTCTAAATGTAAAACAACACACATACACATACAATTTCTGTGTCTCAGAAGTACCTTGGGGTGTGCAATAATTTCAATTAAACTTGGTAAACAACAAAGTATTCAAAAATGCCTTTTTATTTTCTGACTCACTGTTATGCAGAGATTAAAATGAACAGTACGAGGTAATGTAATCAAGCAATGATGTTATGAAAATCTTTGCATGCTTTACTTTCTATAGCTGACATGTTTCTTCTGCCCCTTTTTATTTTTTTTATTTTTGAAACTGCACATCAGGTTGTATTTTCTAAAACAATGGATGGATTATATAGGTCTGTCTTCTGAAGAGATGAGTTAGAGAATGTTGCAAGAGTACTTGCCAAATTATAGTACCATTATTAATTCAAGCATGATGAAATTGTTCATTTTAACTATAATCATGTAATTCATCAAAACACTACTAGAGCATATCATTCTCAACTATTACACTGATAAAGCACCTTATTCTAACACCAACAAATGCAGAAAATTATTTTTGTTATTTATCTGCCAAAAAAAGGAACTGTTTTAAATCGGGGCAGTCTTGCCTCATATTTTGATAAAAGATAAATTTCAACATGTTTTTTTATATATTGATTTGAATGTGGTTGTTTTGCATTTGAATAGCTCCATCTATTAAGATTTAAAATATGTCGGGGTCATGGAACTGAAATGGTATATTTCCCATATGTCTGTTTCTTCATTCTCCTTCATGAATACAGAACAAACTGGGATAGTAACTAAGTATCTCTTTTAAATCATAAATCAATAGACTCATGCAATTCTCCAATCTTATCACCAACAGCTCTTCCTAAAGTTCCTTTTGCCATCAGGACTACATACTTTTCAAATATTATGTTGGAAGTCAAAATGTATTATGTCAAATCCCTTTATTGCCATTTGTGCAAAAAAGAGGGAAGTGAGGTACGAAGAAGATCATTTAATACAATTTTTACACTTTATAGTTCACTTAGATGCCCAACATTTGTTTATTCCTCATGGAATTATTTATTTAATAAAATAAGAATGGTTAACTGCTATGGAAACAATATTGTAATGAATAACAATAACCACTTATTTATACGTTGTACTTGGGCATTGAAATATATGCATAAAATATCCCTGCTCCCTTTCTGAAGATTGGATTATCTATACCACTGGACCATACATGGAGAACAACCATATTGGAAGAGAGGGTTATCAATACTGTAAGAAACTCTCATTGTTTCCATTTAATTTATTATTTCATAGTATGTTTCCTTTGTCTTGTTTTTAGGTTTTATGCTAATACATTAGTGTTTTTCATCCAGTACATCTTACAACATTGTATGTCTTCAGCTTTGTAATTCTCCCAGGCAAGTGAATTCCACAACCCTCAATTTTGATTCACATGGAAAGAGAAACACAACTGAGCAACACTGTCTCTGTTCGCCCCCTTCCTTCCACTTAAGGAAACTCTCTTCCTTGGGCTCTGGAACTTCATGGTAAGCACCTTGTATTCTCAAAATCTGTGATCAACATTTCTAGAACATGAAAATTAAACTTATAAATGGAGACACTTTGACTAAAATTAAACAGCTCAAGTGCATGTCACTCAGAACAAAGCCACTGTACATACCCTATGGCCTGCCTGATATGCTCTTCTCTTGACTGCTTATTGAGGAGTGACCTCCTGCTCACCTGTCATAATACATCTACATAGTATCTTGGAAGTAACATAAATATATGAAATCTTGCTTTGCTCTGGTTCAAGAGTATCAAGTGTAAAGCTAATATACATATTTCTTACAATTATAAAAATGTAAAAGATTGTTCTGAGTATACAAACAGATTTATACAAATCAACTTTCCTAAGAATTAAAAAATATATATATAGCATTGAATTTTTCAAAAGTATTTCTGTAAGCTTATCCTTTCAAATTTTTTGCTGTAGTCAATTGCCAGTATTAGCAAGTAAAAACTATTTGGGGAAAAAAAGTCTGTTTCATACTGAAAACTTGCCTACTCTTATCTTATGAATACTATCTCCTTATCTTGTTCAAGATTATCCAATTGGGTTTTTGTGGAATTTCTTATCTATCTATCATCTATCTATCTATCTATCTATCTATCTATCTATCTATCTATCTATCTATCATCGTTTTTTTGGATTTTGACAAAGCACATACAAATTTCTGATCAATTTATCTAAGTATACAACCAGATTTCATGTGGCCCCAGTTTAAAAAACACTAAGAAGGTAACTTAAATAGACTGAAGCACTGAATTTTGGAATTAATTTACCGTTGACAAAACATGTCTCCATATGGCTAAAGGGGAAAATATTCACCAAAAATACTGCAAAAAATGAAACGAAATAATTATTGAAAGTCAGTAATTTGGTCATTCCCATGCAAGATAAATAACATGTATTATGCTCTTTCCTATCCATGTAATTTTCAATGTAATTCTTTTTTTTTAAAAGGAAAACATGAAACTATTTGGATAAGATACAAAATAAGGCCCCAAATCAGGCCCAGCTTATTCTTTCTAAGTGCATTATTCCCTATTTTTCCTGTAGAAAGTGAAGGCATTTTGCTAAATCATAACTAAAAGTATCTATTCCATTGGGTGTTTGCTTGACAAGCGAGTTTTCCTACATAAGTATTGAGTTTACTACTATAATGGACTTTTGTATGTTAAATGGATCAGTATAAATTTTCTGACTACAGTAAATATTTTAGAATTCTCACCCCAGAATGTTTATTAAATTGAACTTTCTCACTCTCTTTTCCGCCTTCCAATCAATGTGCATACATTTCCTAAGTTTGAATTAGGAAAAGAGTATTAGCAGTTAATAAAAAATAGGATATGTAATCTATAAAGGTTATTTTAAAGGAGACACATGTTTATCACTGTCTCAGGTCACAGTATTAAAGACCTGAAGTGTCCAAATATTGCTATTTGATTATTTTACAAATTTAGAGGTGGGTATTCTCTTTACTTATATACCATAATATTTATCAAAAAAGTATTATGTAGTATAAAATGTAATCAATTGGTCCTCTGCTTTTTTACATAATAGAAAAGGGTACACCCTTTTCAAATGTTATGAGTAATAACATTTGAAATACAAAGAATAATATTAGCTTTTTTAAACACATAGGGGTTTTCTCTGTTGGATAATCATCTGTGAACCAGAAGAATTAATGTCATTTATGAACTGCCTGGCAGATATTTTTCTACCTTCTATACATCAAAGAACTTTCTGCACATAACAGGAAGGTATAAGAGCTTTCTAGGGACCATTAAATATTTTAAAAAATCATTTTTCTTGAAGATAAATATTTTTTGAATTTCTAAGAGCTAAAGGTACTCATATGCTAGGACAGGACTGAGATGTTCACAATGTGTTGGGCAACCAGACAATGATCAAATAATCAGCTACCTCAGTAATATAGTGTCCAGATTCTCCTTAAGTGTATTGAAGGAAATAAAGTGATATGATAAAGAAGCATTGGAGAAAACATCTTTACATAGGGTTGTCAGAGAGGACTGCTCTCAGGCAGTATATGTGAATTGTTAGCTAAGCGATGAAAGATGTAAAGCCATTTATTATGTAAAGCCATTTATTATGTAAAACCCACAACCTGACTACTTTCTCCAACAGGACAGAATACTCTGCCTTTGCCAGGTCAGTAAGGAATGCATCTATGAGCAGGCGCACTGAAATCTTTGAGAAATTAGGTAATGGCTATCATCCATCCCCAATCCAGGATTTATATTAGGAGATGTCACCATGGAATTGAAATGTAAAATTTCAGAAGAGCAGAGACAAAGTTGAAGAATGTAAGCAAGAAAGGAGAGGTAGATGAAGCTATCTTAATGAATAACAGCTCATCAGACAGTCTGATTAATAAATAGAAGCTATCAGAGTCTTTTGACCTATAGAGATCTATGACAATGGCTAATATACCATGGTGTTCTGAAGAGCAAAATAGATGAATAATAAGTAGGATGTGTTCAAATAATTGTAAGCATAATCTTAATTATAACAGAAATGCTGGTAAAGAGAATAACCACTTCAAAAAAATAAATAAATAAAAAGCATGATCTTTCAGTTTCCAGATCTAAGTCAGTTCTCAGTTGAATTCCCCTTGAGTAGATTCTGCAAGCAAGTGCAGGATATTGAGTAAATGCAGCACTTTAATATTTCCCCAAGGAATCTGAGTCTCTTTACCAAGGCAACTGTACACTATAGCAAAGGGAATACCCAAGCTTTTCAAGGCCAGTTAGATACAGGATCTGAGCTGACATAATACAAGAGAACCTGAAACACCATCAAGGTCTTCCTTTTATTGGGGGGCCACATGAGTGTTAGACTGACTCCATCTTGTACTGATTTCAGTGGGTACTCAGACCTACCCTGTAGTTATTGTAGTTATTTCCTTGGTTCCTGAACATGCATTCCATCACCCAGAAGTAGTTGCCTGACGGAATAAAGAGCAATAGAATATAGAGCGATGTGTTTATGGTTCAGTTTCCCTTCTCAAATTCCTCTGCTTGCACCATCCAAGGGCTCAATCCGTTGTCATGGTGTCACACACAACATTGCCTCAGACTGTGGAACCCTTATTACTAAAGAAGCATATAGTGAGAGAATAATTGTGAGATTATTTGCTCTGACCTGATGTAGCTGTCCTGATATAATAGTGGAATTGCATGTTGAAGGCTCAGCTAAGGTGCCAGCTGAATAACAATACCCTATAAGATTAAGTGGCAGTCCACTATGATGATATTTATGCATTTAACCCATAGCCAATAATCAATAGCTAGAACATGTAGGAACAAAGAATTGGAAGTAGGGATGACTTTTGTCATCACCACTCCTGGGGACACATTTGTGGAAGTTATACTGTTACCTCAACCTTAAGCTCTGTGGAGTTAGAGGTTCTAGTGGGGGAAATTGATACACATTTCTGTTGAGGAACATCAAAAGATTTTGTGTGAACTGAAAGCTATAACTATATACTTAGGTTTGTCACATGATTTGACAAACAGGCAAATAAGAAGGCTACTGTACTAGCTAGGGTAACTAATCCTGATTGCTATGAAAATCTAGCAACAACTACACAATGGGTAGGGGGAAGAGTTTGTTTGGAGTATAATATTCATCAGAAGATCTTTGATATTTTCCTGTCAAATTGACTGGATGATTCATTACTTATTCAGATGGACAAAACTAGAAGGGGAGCAGGCGTTTGTGAAGGATCAGGATAAAAAATTTTGTTCTGGATGCATAACAGAAGTCAAATACAGTATCAACTAGGCAGTTGAACATAAAAATCTGGCGCTTACAGAAAAATTTTGAAATAGAGCAATGTATATTTAAAAGGAAATAGATGCTATTTAAGGCCATAGAAACGAATTAGTTTACTAAGGATAATACTATAGATAGAGAAGAGGAAAAAAAAACTAAAAAACAAGGACTTAGTCCTTGTCCCCAAAACCAGAGGTTGGTAGAGAATGGCAACTATATTATGTGATATAAAGGCTATAACCAAAGGGAGTGGAAAGAATACTACAATGAGAAATCAATTGGGTCCAACTGTATTGAATGCTCATAAGAGGTCAAATACATTTTGGAAAGAAAGTACCCATTGGCTTTGACCGCATGATGGTGGTTGATGAATGATATGATCACATGAAATTTGTTGATTCCTATTTAGGAATAATTTCCACATAATCATGGGTATAAAATAAGATTGAAAAGGGTTGGTTAGTGAGTGGGAAGCAAGGAAATGAAGGATGAGGGAGCGAACAATTATTTCAACATGTTTTACCATGAAAGGAGTGGAGAAATAAAGTAGTAGCTGTAGAACGATGCAAGGTTCAATGATTTTGCTTTTTTATTTTATTTTCTAAAAATGGGCAATGCTAGAATATGTTCATATACTCATAAAAATGGTCCTAGCCAGGGAGGTGGTGGTGGATGGAGAGGGAGAGACTGGGGGGTAGGGGAGGAGGGGGAAAAGCGGAAGGGGAGAGAGAGAGAGAGAGAGAGAGAGAGAGAGAGAGAGAGAGAGAGAGAGAGAGAGAGAGAGAGACTGATAATGGAAGAAAGAGGGGACTACTGAAAGCAGAGAAGACAAGTGATTCAGAGTAATACTGAGAATGCAGATGTTATAAAGATAGGCTTCTAGTGAGAAGATAAGGTCATTTGTTCCTGATTGCTTCTATTTTCTCAAGCAGGTGTCACTGGGCACAGGCAAAGTAGAAAAAAATGGCAAAAAAAGGGGAAACCATAGTTTTCTCAAAGAAAACGAAAATGAATAAATCTCAGACATTTAATTGAATTAAGTATAGAGTGTCCATTTAGTGTTTAAACATGATTAGCCCAGCCTTCAGCCACCACTTCTGGTGTCCATTTTGACACTGTGATTAGTATGTAACTGTGTTTTACTAGTTGAAGGTGGGGAGGAGGGAAGGGAGAGAAAGAGAGAGTAATTACTTTGTGGAAAACTTCAGTTGTTCTGATGCAGGTTTTGAGAAGTCAGTAATTAGGTTTGGTCCAGGAGTATAAAGTGGAAAGAGTGGAGTAAAAAAATTTTAGGGTATTTTCAAGTGAGTGTTCATAATAATTGTCATAGACCTTAAGGTGAGTGAGGGGAGTAATATGGAAGCAGCCATAATGGACAGATAATGAATAATTGATGTGGGTAAGTAGTTTGGCATTCTTTAAAGTTGCTATAGAAGGAGTGTTAGAGTAAAGATGTAGAAAATATTTGGTAGTCAGAAAATAAAATGCTTGAAACCAAGATTTTGGTGGTAATGTGGTTATTGGTGATGACAATGTTTAGAATGTGGGTTCCTGGAAATGAATGATGGAGTGTGGTCAAAAGGAAGTGTGGTTGAAAAGAACTGAATAGACAAGAAAATTCAGGAATCAAGAAGCCTGGATGGGGCATCCACATGGATGTTATTGGGAAGGATGATAAAGAGTAGAGATGGAAAAAAAATGACATGGCAACTAAGTTGCAATGATGAGATAGAGTAACATGAAGAACAAACAAAACATTTTAAAGAAAACATGGCTGCCACAAAGGACACAGATGGTAGAGATGATGATATGAGTATCAGTGAAACTGAAGTTGTTCTTGATCCAAATATCATGGTGTTTGAGGAGGAATCAGGGACAAAGGCAGTGAGAAACACAGGGGTATATACCTTCGGTGACTACATCTTATTAGCTAGGACTGTCCTGGGTCACACCTGTGACAACAGCATAACTATTAGCAGCATCCACCTTTACTTTCAAAATTGTTCAGAACTGGACAATATATTATTTGGTCACTTTATGTCTACCACATCTTCAATCCTAGACAGAAGGATTTTCTAGATATATTTTCACATCATGCTCTACAGAAATAGGGACTCTTCACAACACTCATATTGTTCTATCCTGGATATTCACACAGGTGAAGGCTTGCATTGAATTCTCTCACTGATCAAATTAGGAACTGACTACCCAGTGACTCCCAGATTTCCATAGGCTGATTAGTATAGGACTGGTTGCTGCACAGGGATCCTGGGAGAGAAATCCCAATTCACCAGATCTGAACCAGGTGCTCAGAAACTTTATCTACTTAAAATTGTCTTGGTATGATTCATGAAACATACCAAGCATACACAGCATAATTTAACAAGTATAAGAAAAGTGTGTGTGTGGTATGTGTGCATGTGCACACACACATACATGTGGTGTTGAAAGTCACAGAAATTCCCAATTGAACAAATGCCACTTCACATCTACATTCTTTTATTTCCCTGAGGAAAGAAACTGAAAATCAAATAATTGGGATTTATCAGGTATGTTAACACATATAGGGAGTATTCAAAGCCTGGCTTCCTTAATTCCCTTTGACAAACTCAGTTACTCCAATGAGATTGCAAGCCCTATGAGGTTCTTTAAAATCCTAGAAAATATTTTGTTCTGAATCTTGCACATGACATGCACTTAATAAATAAACAAATAAATAATTTATCGAATCTCTGATTAGATTATGTGGAGCTGAACCTTCTGTCAGTATTCCTTTAGTCCCTGGATTCCAGTGCTATTCACTTGGCTATCTTCTCCAGTCTACAGCCAAACAGCGCCTGCCTTCTACTACAATTCAGTGGGATTTATGATTCGTTCTTACATAGATGAAAATTTCTTTCCATCTATGACTGCTTTAACCTACAAAAAGTGCACTGTGTTCTCCAGTTAATATTTAAATATTTTCTTCATCTTCCTATTGGAATTGCATTCAATTAGTAAGTAATTCAATGTGGATATCGGTGTCCCTTTATTTTTTACAAGTAGGATGCAATTTTTTAATAAAGGTCCAAAATAAAAGACAGTTTTATAAATGCTGCACATTCATTTATTTAATAAAAATTCACTAGTTATGAAATAAAAATGCATCACCATCCATTTGAACTCTATCTAATTTTGGCTTGCATTGTAGATAACACAGTAAATGTAATTTGTCATCATAAACGTATTATTATTTAATCATATGAAAGTTTTGGTTTATCTTGAGCAAACTTTATAGTGGTTTTAATACACAGGAGCCATTCTTGACAGACATGATGAAACAGATTTATCACTCTTGACAAATTATATTGCAAAATGTCCTTTCAGAACTGCCCACAATGGAAACCGCACTGCCACACTCAACAGGAATGTCACCTGTGATTCTTCTTGTATAACCTTGTTCAGTGCCAATCTAAAACTGCTTTCTGGGGGACTGTAGTGTACTTAGAATGTGAAGTGGTTATAAGAATAATTGTATGAATGAAGGAAACCTGTAGCCCTTTAAATCAAACTAAGTAGTGTTTTATTAAAGTGCTCAGCAAATCAATCTAAATCCAAGGGTAATAAAGCCCTAATCAGGTGGTAGAAAAAATAATAGGTTGTCATGCATGAGAAAAAATAGGCAATCATGGAATGTTTTCTTTAATTAGGTCGTGTAAAGTGGAGGAACTGAGTAGGAACTGGCAAGACATTCATCATGAGCAAGGTGGGAAATTATTTAGATTAGTAAGTAAGGAAAATTGAATGTGATACACTTAGATTTGACTGGACAGAAAATTAAAGCTTTTTTTTTTTAACTATGTGTTCTACTTTCTCAGTGATAACTATTGACAGGTATGGGATTTTTCAAAGTTGAATTCAGCCAGTTATTCACTTAGTTTGCCAAGTCCACATCCGTTAATTATCTTCTAATGATTTTAATTTCAGAGGGGCGCCGGGCCACTGAGTGTGCTCCTCTGGCATT
Source organism: Hipposideros armiger (assembly GCF_001890085.2). Classification (NCBI taxonomy): domain Eukaryota; kingdom Metazoa; phylum Chordata; class Mammalia; order Chiroptera; family Hipposideridae; genus Hipposideros; species Hipposideros armiger. Next base: position 1,463,530 of record NW_017731565.1, on the reverse strand, counting down.
CTTACTGTAAAACTGCCTCTCACCTCCAATGGAACTTAGTTCCTAATAAACTTGAGATTGATTATTAAGCACTTCTCAGGTTCTTAAACTGAAAGGAGTAATTAATACTATCTGGGATTGTTAGTACATTGTTCTGTACAGGGATATGTTACAAATTACAGACATCCGTAAACAGATTTCTTGTTAGACATCGTAACCTTCACAGCTACTACTAAATATGTCTGTCTTTAAAGACTTCATTTAGGGAATGTAATGACATGACTTCAAATATTTGAAGTATTGTGACAACCACCTCACACAAAATTATGTTTACCAAATTAAATCTGAGAACTCAGCCTTTGCCCCAAACAGCGTCATCACACTATAGGAACATTACAGGTCTTTCTTCCTCCACTGCACAAGCCATTGCTAGTATGTCCCTAGTGACCATGCTAATTAAAGACACCATGGGTAGGTATGCCGCTCCTTCATTTCTTTTTGTCAATCAACCATACAGAATACACCCCAGAAAAATCTCATGAGGTTTAGTTTCCACGAGGTGCAATTATGGGGTTTATAATTAGTCAAGGGACAGCAAATACCAGCAGACACAACCTAAGAAACATGTGGACATATCCTCACCTGTTAAATCCAGATTTGACCTGAGAAAAATTTTTGAGCAGACACTATTGATACCCTGCCCAAATCTCTCTGTCACACCTCAGAAGTCAGCTTGCACTTCTGTGAACCGTTCTCGTACTTGCCAGTGGCTTTCTACATCAAGTGCCTATTTCTCTCTAAGGAGCCTGTTTGACCGGCACATAGGGCAGGTCAGGAGGGCCAAGTGTTAAAATCCCAGGATCATATTAGAGAAGCAACCTTCACTCGCTGAGTGATGAAACTTGGTGTTAACACCCACACTCCTTACCCTTGACAGGCACAAGTCTGAGTCATATTCCACATGACATTCTAAGATCTCCAGCAGGATTGAGCCCCGATAGCCCACAGCAATAACTTCACATTAACTTAGCCACTAGTAGCTCTTCTCCCTTCCCTTTTCCTATTTCATTTGCAGAATAAGCTACTTGACTCAAGGTCTACTTTGGTGGCAACGCTTCAACACAGCAGCACTCTAGGCAGATATCACTGATTACCATTGCTGCCTACGAGATGGGCATTCTCTGCCAATCCAGCAGTGGGTATTGGCAAACTGTATCCTGATTTCTGCTTCAGCAGCAATAAACCAAGAATCACTTTATTAGTTTACATCCTTCCATTCTGAAACAGTCATTTCCCTATAATTAATAACACCAAATTATTCTGAGGCTTTTCTTTTGGCTTGGCATAATCTCAGGAATTATACTTCTGAATTAGGTGAAAGGTGCCTTATAAACAAGCATTCCCTGTCTTTTACAGGTAGTCCCTGATGAAAACAGGCCTCAGAGGATAAGTTCTTAGAATAAAAAATTTCCCATTATTTTTAATAGGAAGATAAATATTTATTCTTTCATTCAAAATTAGCATCTATTTTTTAAAATAACAAGAAATACTATTTAAATAGAGACATTCTTTAAAATTCAATATCATCAAAATATTTTCCTTTAATTAATTATGCTCCTTACCTGCTTTTGTTAAGTACTTTCATAGCTACTATGCATTGTATACTTCAGATTATGCTAAAACAGAAAGTGAACTAAAAATCTTCTGTACGGCAAAAGAAACAATTGATAAAATAAAGAGACAGCCAATCAAATAGAGATTTTTGTAAACAATACCTCCAATAAGGGGCTAATATCCAAAATGTATAAGGAACTAATATACGTATAAGAACTACAACAGAAAGACAAACAATCCAATTAAAAAATGGTCAGAGGACCTGAATAGACATTTCTCCAAAGAGGACATATACATGGCCGATATATATGAAAAGACACTCAACATCACTAATCATCAAAGAAATGCAAATAAAAACCACAATGAGATATCAGCTCACACCTGTTAGAATGGATATCATCAACAAGACAATAACAAGTGTTGGGAGAGGCTGTGGAGAAAAAGAAACCTTCATACACTGTTGGTGGGAATGCAGATTGGTGCAGTCACTATGAAAGGCAGCATGGAGGTTCCTCAGAAAATGAAGAATAGAATTATCATATCACCGAACAATCCCTCTCCTGGGTATATACCCCAAAAACCTGAAAACACTTATCCATAAAAATATATGTGCTCCCATGTTCACTGCAGCTTTATTTACAGTGGCCAAGACATGGAAGCAATCCAAGTGTCCTTTAATAGATGATTGGATAAAGAAGATGTGGTAAATATACACACTGGAATACTACTCTGCCATAAGAAAAGATGAAATAGTGCCATTTTCAATAACATGGATGGATATTGAGATTATTACGCTAAGCAAAATAAGTCAGACAGAAAAAGTCAATTATCATATGACTTCACTGATATGTGGGATATAAAACTGAAAGCAACAAAGGAACAAGACAAACAAATAAAGAAACAAAAACTCATAGACACAGAAAATAGTTTAGTGGTTACCAGAGAATAACGGGGGGAGGAGGGATAGTAAAAGAGGGTAAAGGTGGTCAAATGTATGGTGATGGAAGGAGAACTGATTCTGGGTGGTGAGCACACAATGTGATATATAGATGATGTATTACAAAATTGTACACTTGAGACTTATGCAATTTTACTAGCCATTGTCACCTCAATAAATTTTAATTAAAAAAAAGAACAATGCATTAAAACCAACAGAGGTCAGTAAATATAAAATAAACCAATAAAACAATGCATTTTGGGTGATATGATACACAAAGTTATTTCATAAACTAGCAAACCAGAGTACTCTGAGAGGAGATTGTAACAAAATGCATAGGTACTATAAAAGGGATTGTGTCATGATGTTTCTCATGAGAAATCCAAATAGGTTCTTTAAAATATACAGAAAGAACTTATGAAGGTCCATGTACAGGTGAATTCTTATAAACTATATTTAATTATCTTGGGGTATGCCTGAACCACTGGATGGGCAGGCTTTTCTGAAGCTCATTGATACAGTTTAGTGGTTTGGTTTTTTTTCCCACAATATCCAGGCCAAATACATTGGATTAAAGTTTAGATTAATCAAAATCACCAAGGAAACTTTGTAGAAATGCACATTCCTAGCCCAAATTCCAGAAATTCCCACTGAGTACATCTGAACAGGGTCCCGTAACATGTGTTTTTACAACAATCCCAGGTGATTCTTACATAGACAGTTCACAGACGACACTTTGAGAAAACCTAGTTGATTTGGTACTTAACAAATTATCATTGAACTGAAATTTAAATGCTTCAACATATTGAATATAAATAATACCTTGGTGAAGAAGGAAGCCATAATAAAATATATTAAGATGAACATATACATATAATTTCCCATGACTATATCAACCTATAGACAGTGGATATAAGAACAATTAAACTGCTTCCTGAGGAGTAGATCCTCATTAGCCTACCTGAGATATGAAGACCAATTTAAACTGCCCGATTTGGTCCCAGGAATGTGGAAGGCATTCTATTACCTTCGGGGAATATTAAACGAAGTTCAAACTTGCGTAGCTTTGATATTTCCATGTGCAGCCTGGCTGCATGTTAGCCCGAGCTCCACAAGGTTTGCTTGATTTAGTGGTTCAACAAGCCCGCCAAAGAGGTCCTATTGCCTCTCTTCTACCACTCATGAAGAACCAACCTACAAATCACTTGTCAACAACTTTGATCTACCTTGTTTCAGGTGGTTTACTCTCTGTCTATTATTTCTGCTAAGAGACCCGTGAAAATTAAATACAGACCCCGCTGATGCTTGACTGACCCGGTGCTCCATCATAACAGCAGTGTAATAGCAATAAATCATTTCAACTTTAATCTATTGTTATTGATGAATGTACAATTATTTGTCATCTAATATGCTGAAAATGATGACCAAAGAAATAGATCAACTTTTTTCTTCTTCCAAGTGCGGCATTGATGGATTGTATCCCTAAGCTGTTATTACACTTATAATGTACTCCTCTGCCTTGACAGCACAGCTAGTTTTTTAATCATTCCATAGTAATCAACTTAAGACAACATAGCAAGACTCATAACTCATGTTCTTTTCTTTTTTGGCAGTGATGGGAAATGAAAATGTTTTTATTCTTTTGAAATAATTCTTACCTGACTAGGCTGAAGATTGCTTTAAAATTGTAAATAAATGGTTGTTTATTGAGCTGGAACTGAAATGTGACATATTAAAATGTCTCTTTCTAAAGTGGGAAAAAAATTATTTAGGCCTGAGTGGAGTGAGACAGCCAAAAAAAAAAATTCCCATTTAACTGGTTCATTCTTAAGTTTATACCTTTGGGAGATATTTTTAACAAAGCCAGTGTGATGGGCAAAAATGCTATGGGGAAAAATGACAACGTTAAAATAAGAAATAATAATTCTTCTGTAAGTACTACTGTACTATCTTCCTTCTCTTCTCATTTTGTTTCCATTACTAGCTCAGGTGGCTGGTTATTTTCATGTGATGAAATACACAGGTCAGAAAAAAATAGAAAACAATTTCATCAACAACCACTCAAGATAAAGTTTCTTCCTAATCCAACAAATTATATACATAGCTGAGTAGAAGTTTCAAAATCTTGGGACCAAAAATGGATTAACTTTAATCCCTCTCATAACTTGTGTTTATGATATGAAAAAATAATCTTGAAATTTTCTGCTGAATGCTAACCTAAATATCGCTTGCTGCCATCTATTCATAGGAATGGCTTCCCCATAACTAAGAAAAATAGTACAAGTGGCACTACTGGGTCTCAGTGAACAAACTTTTAATTCTCATACAGAACTCAACTTTTATGTCCTTATTAACTCAGTAACTAATTAGAAAAACAGCCACATTCTTATATTCTCAAAGATATAGAGTTGAGATATACTGTACATGGGGAATAAATTATGAATTCATTAATATAATGTAATGAAGCTCAGAGTGTAGTCTATAGATCAACAGTACAAGCAGCACCTGGAAACTTGTTACAATGCAAATGTGCAGGTCCCAACCCACAGAATCTGAACTTCTGGGGATGAGGCTTAGGAAATGGTCTTACAAGTCTCCAGGTGATTCTGACCTATATGAAATTTGGGAAGTACTTATTGAATAGGGCTTTCTGTTTTTGTTATTTATTATCTGTGAAATGGTTCAAGACAGATATAGCAGGAGGATGCTTCTAAGGTAGTCATTTAGAATATGCCACTGGAGTCTGACTAAATCTATGTATTGGCTTCAAGTGCTTTCTATATGTAACTCAGGGAAAGTCATTTACCTCTTTTCGGCCTCAGTTTTCACATAGGTAAAATGGAAATAAGATTAGTGCCCATTCCCGTATGATTGTTGAGAAGATTAATTATTTAACAGATGTAAAGGCCTTACATTAATGTCTAGCATGTAGTAAATGCTCAATAAATACTAGCTATTATTATTACTTTTCCACCAACATTTGGAGAATATTTTAGAGGAGCTGAAAACACCTGGGAGAGGACAGTGACTTGAAAGAAAGTGGCACTTGCTCCAACATTATGTATTAAATAATGATTTAAGTCTTTGAAATGCCAATTTGAAATTAATGTTTTATTCCTGTCATATGGTTGAAAATATATTAAAAAAAATTTTAAATGATCATTCTCTAATTAGGCTTGTCAAATTTCTAGTTTTTACAAACAAAACAAAACTAGCATGGATTTTCAGGATTCAAATCACCACTACAAATTGGCTTACTCACACATCACATAAAGGTACAATATTCTAGTTTTAATTAGTCATTATTTAGATGTTTTATCTTTCTCTGTTATATCTGGTCAGTATGAAATGCTGGCCTCTGTTGGAGCAAGATGATAAAGATTTTAAGTGGTAAGGTTTATAGTGAATTGCTGCTGTTAATCTACTTTGTGGACAAAACCCCAGGCTTGTGGGGAAATAGTAAAATGCAGTCACATGAATTATGAGTTCACCTGCCTTCTACTGAAAGTGTGAGCCTGGTATGGAGGACAGCAGGAACGAACAGGATTGAATATTCTCAGAGGGAGTAGAGAGCTTTAAACTGTCAAAACTGAGAAAGCAAGCTGTTTTCTGCAATAGTGGGAGATAACCGAGGACTCTCATGACAGGGAAGTCTTCACATTAGCCAGTAGGTATTAAATAACAGTCTCCATAAGACTTCGGCCATAGTTTGTCATACCTGACCCTGTTCTTCTTTTACTACCCATGATAAATGTATAATGTGGTGTAGAATCAATGACTTTCTAAAGTTATATTAATCACTCTGCAATATCAAATATTCATTTGCTTTATTTTTTAATAGGTTTTTCCATTTAATCATTGTCATTTCCATTATTATTCTCACAGATATGCATACTTCCTAGGATTGTAAAAACCTGTTTCCTCTGCACTACCAGTGACAGCATAAAAGATGGAATTGTCCCTTGATATAACAACAAAAAAATCATATTTTTCCTGTAATTTTTTATTGTAATATTTTAATTATTTGTAATGTTGTGACTGTATTTTTTTTTAGCTGAGCCATCCTACTACTTATTGGCAGCTTAGTGGCAGCTCAGCTCAGGCGGGCATCGAACCGCTGTTGCTCAGAGCTCAAACTCTTGAGCGAGCTCTTAACCAACTGAGACACTCGGCCGGCCCAGTGACTGTATTTTTATAAATGTCAAATTATCACACAAACTTTCAAATGATGTTTTATGTCTCTTCTCAGCTCTCTTTGCAATCATTTCTATTGAGTTTTCTCTTAGTCTTAGAATCCTCTGCAATATTAAAACACTTTGCAAATGGAATCCCTTTGTCATGTTCTTCCCATAATGACAATATCTTTATTTATTGACTCCATTAGTATAAGCCACACTACTCAGGTAATTACATGGAAATTTTATTAAGATGGGGATTGTAGAGAATAAGTAAAAAAAGACCAAATGGTGCTCATTGTAGTTGCTTCCTGGCACCATTCATGTAAGGAATATACAAGTATAAATATTATGTTTATAAGGTACAAATATACAAGTAAATATGTTTATAAGGTAAATGGACAGAGACTGCAGGACATTTTTTCCTTTTCAATGTCATATACAATTATACAATGGTTTTGTTTCCAATACAAAATTGTTTTGAAACATAAATTTCTAAAATTTCACTTGATAATCAACAAATAGAATCTCAGAATTTCCTTATCTTTTATTTTCAGTACAACTAAAAATATGTCTAGGCAGTATTAAGAAACCTTCAGTTTAAAAAAGATGTCCAATAAAATTCACTCTACAAACTCCTAATTATAAAAATAGCAATAATTCATTGAAATCCTCTCTGTCAAGTGCTCTGCTAAGTGCCTCATATTAGACATGATTACTCTTATTTAAGGTATCTAGAAATTAATGTTTGAGATATGAACAATTTCCCCATTGCTATTAAGAGGCTGAAACTGAATTAAGAGGCCTGATACATCTACAGCAATGGCTGTTGCAATAAAGACAGTGTTTGTACACCAAATACCATAAACACTTCCTAAATGTCCTAGGATCCCTTGTCATTCAGATGAAGCTATAAATCTATTTCTAATTATTGGATAATAAATTGAAGTAATATACATCACTTCTCATCACGGCAGATAAAAAGTGTTCAACCTCCATGGTGTTCTCTGCTAAAGTTACAATAGTTTGGAGGCATCTTTCAGATGGTGTAATTACAAAAATGTGAAAGTTTTCCTGTATTAATTTCATAGGGCTGCTGAACAAAGCACCATAAACTAAGTGGCTTAAACAATAGAAAATTATTGTCTCCTTGTTCTAGAGGCCAGAGCTCTATAATCAAGGTGTCAGCAGGGCTATGCTTTCTCGGAAGGCTCGAGGGAAGCATCTGTTCCACATCTCTCTCCTAGCTTCTGGTAGCCTCAAGTATTCGTTGGCTTGTAAATGGCCATTTTTTCCCTGTGTCTTTCACCTTGTCTTCCCACCATGTGTGTCTGTAACTGTGTCCAAATGTTGCCATTTTATAATGATGCTGGTTAACCTGGATTAGGGCCCACTCAGATGATTTCATCTTAACTAGACTGCAGCTGCAAAGACCTTGTTTCAAAATAAGATCACATCCTTAGGTGCCAGGGGTTAGGTCTTCAACATGTTTTGGGGAAACACAATTCAGCCACCACTCAACCTGCATGAGACATGACAGCAAGAAATCTACCTGTATAATGTTTTACATACTGAGATTTGAGTATTGGGTTTGTGTTTCCGTTTGTTGCTTTGCCTGCTTTACTACAGGATAGCTTCTGTTCTTAACTTATTCTATACTACACTGACTTATTCCATATCATAATACCTCTAATCAGTTATCTTTTTCAGCATTTTTATTCCCATACCATGGCTACTTATCCCAGTTGGAAAAACTATGAACAACATAACAAAGTTCTGATGCACAATATTAGTTCAACACCCAGTGTCACTCTAATATACTTGCTCTGCTTATTGGTCACCCACTTTATCATTTTCTTCTTTGGCTATTATTAACTGTCAGTATTCCCTTCAAGCCTCATAATCAACTACAGTTTCCTTTCTTTCTCTTTGTTCCTTGAGAAAATGGCAGTGACAATGATTAAGTTAAATCTACAGCTCTGAAATGTACATTAGAAATGGCCGGCATAAAGATAAAGTCTGAAGTCTATGCATGGAAATATAAGATTGTCTATAATATGGTCCTTGTATACTTAGTTCCCCAATTAATGCCATATTTCTGTCCTTCTCATACCTGATACGACAGACTTACTGGCTGATGGGAGACTTTTTATATAAACATTTGTTCAGATTCCTATGCCTTTGCTCATGCTGTTTTCTACATACAATTGTTGCACCTCACCCTATTCCCATCTCTTCTATAAGCACTCCCTGAAAAAACTTGCATATGATTAAGGAGTCAGCTTTGAAGCATTTCCTAATCCCTTCAGGTAGAATTGGGAAATACATTTGGGTAGTATTTGGTGCTTTAATAAGTTATTTCTGAATGTCAGTGGACTGATATGTTCATGTATTAGTCCAGTTAAAATGTTCCTGATTAGTAATGATTCAGGGACCCAGGCTCCTTCCACTCGAGGTACTACCTTCCTTGTTGGTACAGACAGTGGGGAAAGAGAGAAGAGAAGGCACATTGATGTAAGAAGGCCTGGAAAATGGGTCCCTTTGCTGAGAAAACATCTTCATTGACAACTCTGTATTAGTGGTCTGTTAACTCTCTCTGCCTCACTTGGTTCCTTAGTCCATTGAGCCTTCACTGCCTCTTGTATGTACATCACTTCTTTAAGTGTTTATTGTACTAAATTTCATTCTGCATTCGTTTTTTTTTTCATATTTGTCTCTCCAAAGAGACTCTTAATTCATTGTGAGACCAAATAGTGCCTTGAAAACTGTATTGTCTCAGAGTCCAGAATTTTACCTGGCACATGCCAGGAACTAAATAAGTGTATATAGCACTTAACTATTAAACAAATTTAGTGTTTAGTTAAGTGTATGTTACTCTTAACTATTAAACGAACAAATTGGATTAAAAAATTTGTTCATTTCTGCTACTATTAGTGCTTTCACTGTCCTGTGATTTCTGGTCTCTTAAAATTAAATCAGACTTAAGAAAAAAGGAATCCAACTCATTTATAATACTCCAGTTTTTTTTCCTAGATCTAAAAGATAGTTAACCAATGTTCATACCTAAGCTTGTTTAGCAGTAGGCCTAAAACCCTATTCAAATCTAACATTGCTGGTTGGATCTAATTCTCAAGTATTCATATATTTGGAAATATATGCAGAAACATATATTTTGTATTAGTAAAGTCTGACAACATCTAATTTGGCTATTATTAGGCCCAATGATTTTAAATTCAGTATTATTTGTAAGGAGTTTATATGATAATGAATTTCTCCTATTTTATTTATTGCTCAGAATTGTTTGGGCTATGGCATTGACACTGATCATGAAATAACAAAAACTACTGAAATATGTGTGGAACTAAATAGGAAAAAGTAAAGTCTAAATATGCAGCTGCATGAAACCACTCATAGTAAAATTTATTTTAAAATTTTATGATCAGTTTCAATTTCATTATGTATAGTTCCACATTTTTATTTGTTTCCACATGTGATAGCGAAAATGAATTGTTGTAATTAGTATAAATTGCTATATAAGAGAAATAAAGAAGTTAAAGCTATCTTGAGGCCACTATAGCTCAAAATTTGACCAGGAATGTCCCAATTCCTCTTCTCCACATGCTATCATTAAAACATTACACATTTAATAAAGAGAATTTTTAAAGAAACCTAACTGCAAAGTCAATAACATTAATTCTGGATTACAAATCTCATCATAAAACTGTTTCAAGACAGCATATCTGCTGTCATTAAACCAATAATATTGAAATATTTGTGAACAGTTGTTTTATAAATTTGAATTATAGCTACCCAAATTCTCTATTCCTCAAACAAATTCAACAATCCATCTTTTTTATAATGTTATAAACTCTAAGAATATATACACACACACACATATTTATGTGTGTGTGTGTGTGTGTGTGTGTGTGTGTGTGTGTGTGTATATATATATATATATATATATATATAATCTCCAAACAAAAGCAGATGTGAATTTTTAATCCACAAATTCTGATTGGCAAAATATAACAATTTTTTATATTAACTTCATCTTTACTTTGAGACTTTTTCTGACTAGTGGCAAAAAACTCAACCTAGCTAACATCAGATAAGCCTGATCACACTACTATTTTTTTTCAGCCATTTCAAGTTTAAACTCGGCCAATTAATATGACTCCTTTTTCCCTTCCTTTTCCATGGGCTGTATAACATAGATATCTAGGCTTACAATGATCATGAACTCAAGCAAAAAAGTCTGGTCAGAGGTTGATTTCAGTCTGCAATGGCCTTGCTGAGTTGTAAACTCCTCTCTGCTTCCCAGTGCCATCCTTTGTCCACACCAGCAATTGCTGTCATGGACACAGTCTCAATTGGCCCCAATTACATGGTCCAATCTAATATTTTCTAGGGCCCTGGACAGGTCACCTGTACTCCTTCTCACATCCTGCAAATGTGTATTCTTCTCCGTTTAATGGGCAATGGAAAAATTCCCTTACCTACTGTCCCAGTAATCCATATAGGAAGTGGATCACATGGCCCTCACAGTCTCACAATCCACAAACTACCATGGGGTTTTATCACATCCCTGGATTTTAGCCTGTAACTCTGAGCATAGAGCCCCTCTTCAGTCATCCTCACTCTATGCCTGCCAGTCCTAGAATTACTTATAAATTCTCAACAAGTAAACTGACTCTCAGATTCTATTGCAACCCAACCATTGTCATTATTTATGTGATAAATGTGCTTCTGTTACCATTTATGTAAAACAATTAACATATATAATAAAAGAATATCAAATTGATCAAATCAAAGAAGCAATGGCCAACGGGAATGTTAATTGGTCAGGTTGCAAAAGGAAGATATTGCCCAGCCCTGGCCATGGAAATGCATACCTGTCAAGGAAACTCAAGAATCTCTCCTGCTTCAAATATTACAACATGAGGCCATTACACATTTTGACCATCCAACTAATTAAACCTATGCTGATCTCACAGTAACTTAAATAACCTCCTGACAAGCTACCTTGTTAAATGGTACAGAGAATGTACTGTTGGACACCCACGCATTCTATTGTACATGAATACATTGGCATATTTTATACACCAGGCTCTCAAAAATTTTACTTACATAATTCCACATTCTGAGCTCTGGTTTATGCAAGGATACTCACAAAAAAGTGGTGGGTTTTTTTTCTGTTTTTTTCCCCTGAGTCGAGAAGACTGAAACAGTAGTGAATAGTTAGGTAAGTGTTTTCTTACACGGGGTCTTTGCCCCATGTCCCTTCTCCAAAATTCCACTATGAATTTTCCTGGTCTACAATATTCTATTCATGTCTAGGTTTTGTAAATGTTTAAGTGATGGCTCTAAGTAGAGCTGCTCAACAATTTCCTTTTATAAACATCTTTGAATAAAACTCTGCTGTATTTACCTCATTTACTGCAAAGCGTGTTATTGGCTGTTTACAAATAATTACCCAAGGTTTATTGTTATTTAGCACATAAATGTCTATAACATTTAACTGTGCTTAATTTGTTTCCATAAGTGAGACTGTCCTTGTGGGGGAGTCAAACACACACACCAGAGCAGTTGGGGATCACATTACAGAGGAGAGTCATCTGACGACAAGCATAGCAAAAAGGAAACATTGTGAGGGTGGCAGAGATAGCCGGGGTGAGCTCCATACCTGAGTGAGCACTGTGCTCATACCTCAGATTCAACTAGTGCCAGGCAGCAGTATGATATTATCGATTTCATACAGCTGAATCACACAGAATTCATTCTCCCTGGGACTTGGCCAGAAACAAGGTTTATTAAGCCTTACAGCACTTTATCATCAAGGTTAACTCCTCACTCTAAGGGCCATTAAGAGAGCTTTATTATTAGTTTGTAATTTTGTATGTTTTAAGTGGAATGACATTATTTTGCCCAAGTGAATAAAATGAAGTACAGTAATTGTAATTGCTATTGCCAGACTCCATAGCGAGCCTCACAGGATTTTCCAAAAGTAAAATGACAATGCATCATCATCAACCTGACCACCATCCTGCCGCAATGATTCCTGGAATATTTCCAACATTCTCCAACAATTCTTGGGTGTCCCTGCATAAGATATATGATATGTCCAAGTCCAGATTCATTACTTTTTACTTTTTTTTCCCTTCAGTATAAGATAATCCTTCATCATTGACTCATTTTTTAAAGGAGTCCTCTAGTTAAAAATATATCAAGATCTCACAAGATTTCTTGACATTGACTCGTTATTATAGGAAAGAATATGTTCAAGAAAACTAATGGGTATAATGACCAAGTGACAAAGAATAGCACTATACACACAAGATGAATAGCGTTGACATAAGATGATAAACTGGACTACCTGAATGTTCATGGTGATTTAAATCATATTTGGTTAAGAAAAGTGCAGTCAAGAATTAAGGAAAACCAACATATTAAAAAGAATCTGAATATCACAAATTTTTAATGCTTTAGGCCTACATTACCTGGTTCCTATCCTGAGAAATAATCTCATTACTTGTTTCTTGTTCCTCTGCCCATTCACCTTTGTTTTATATTTGTCTATACACATGCAACACATACTATACACACAAGAACACACTTGTGACCAGCCAGCTTGACCTTTGACAGTTTCTTGACCACTTTATACTCTTGTACATTACTGGGACTTTGTTCTTCTAGTACCCCCTATTTAAAGCTGTTTTGCTTTCCTTACTCCTTGCTCTACATACTTAAGACCAGAGTAGATTTGGCTCTTCAAGAAACACACCTGGAGGACAGCTTCAGACCACACCAGAGCACCACCCAGCCACCTCCACAAACAACACACCCAAAGGAGATACTGGGCAGGCATCAGAGCCCTGCTAATATGAATCCTGCTCTATAGGGTCTGCCCCTGAAAACAGCTCTTCCACTGTAGTCACAGCCAGTCCTCACAACCATTCAGCCTGAGGGCCAATCCCTCCTACTGACGTGCAAACTGGAAACCATGGCTCAACTACAACAGGAGGGCACACACAACCCATACAAGGGTCACACCTGGAGCAGAGCACTCAGCTCTGGTGACCAGGGAAGCTGTACCACTGGGCTCCAGGATACCTATAACATAAGGCCACTCTACTAAGACTGGAAGGCATAGCAGTCCTACCAAAACATAGAAAGAAACACTGGGATTCTTCACAACATGGTGGCTACGTTTCCAGAAAAAGTTTCTCAAGGAAAAAGTCAGAAAGAAGCCATATTGCTTGTTATAACCCAGTCTCGAAAGCCATGCACCATCACTTCCATTACATTTCATGGGTTGAGGCATACACAAAGATCAATCTTGTTATAAAGGAAGGAAACACAGACCTTACCTTTGACAGAAGAATGTCTTCACATTTAGCAGCCATTTTTGGAAAATTGCATCTGCAATAAAAGGAAATTAGCATTAATATTTCAGTAGATATTGCTAAATTATTTTCCAAATCGGATTTACCATTTATCCTTCATTGGCAGTTATAACAAGGTTAACTTTAATTCATATTTTGACTTCTAAATGTTAAAAATAGATACATAAAAGATGTTATGTCCAATCTATTTCAACCAAGACAAAGAAACAGAACTTGCATTCAATTAATTTCAGTATTTTAGGGGGTGGGGGAGGGAGAGACAGAGAGACACTCTATTTTTTTTTAAACACGCTTTCAAGATACAGATAGGTTACTTAATTTTTTTATGCCTCAGTTTTATTTGTAAAATTAAGATAATTAATAAATCTCCTTCAAAATATTGGTATAAGGAAATAAATTAACTAATATAATGTATATAATATCAGCATATTAAGCAAATAAATACTTAAATTTAGTATCTATAGTCATAATTTTATGATAACCAAGTTTATAATTATTCTCATTATCATTTTCACACGTTTTCGTTTCTCCATACAAACTTTTCTAGAGAAACATTATTTCACCCTATCTTTCCCCCTCCATTACCTTTAAATCTATAGCCCACTGTAATCTGATTGTGGCCCTATATTTTATCAAAAATAATTTTACTAAGAACATCAATAATCTATTTTCTAAATTAAATAATCAATAGCCTCTACAGTAGATCTCTTTACTGCTTTTGACACTAGTCATTTGTCCCTTTTTCTAACATGCATGTATGTATGCACCCAAGTATGTATGTATCTTTACTTCTTCAAGAAGTATAAGGACGGTGAAACTTACTTTGTGAAACAAATCTTTTAAAAATTATGTTTAGATATAAAATAATTAATATTTGAAATCTATTAGTATTGCCTTTAAAAACATAGTGAGCATTATATAAAAGCTTAGTTTTATCATTATCTGCTATTATTACTAGAAATAAACTTAGTTATTATTCATTGTACAAACCACTCAAGACAAAAAAAAAAATCGAGTGGTATCTTCAAAGTGCTAAAAAAACAAATCTATACTCAGTTAAATTATAGTTTAAAAATGAAAGAGATATAAAGATCTTTTCAGGTGCAAAAAGATAAAGAGAAAGAGAAAGAAAGCGAGAGAGAGAGAGAGAGGGAGAGAGTTCATTGCCGGAAGACATGAATTACAAAGATGTTTAAAAGCAGTTCTTCAGGAAGAAGTATGGTACAGGCAGAAATCTGGATCTGCACATAAAAATATTGGAAAATATAGGAAAATGAATAAATGAAGGTAAAAATCTTTCTTTTTTTAATTGCTCTAAAATTCTGGCTATATAAAGGAAAAATAGAAGCAACAACATTATATATATATATATATATATATATATATATATATATATATATATATTGCAATTAGGTTAAAGTAAGCTATATGGCAAAAATAGTATCAAGGGCAGAGTTTGGAAATAAGAGAACACATGAGGCACTATAACTGTAATATAATATAATTAACTATAAATAAATACTTTAAAATATAAGACCACCACTTAATTATTTTAAAATTGATATGAACATTTAGGCCATAGTAAAGATGAAATGGAATCATAAAAACAGAAAATTAATTTTAAAATAAGTCAGAAAAAGAAAAGTAAAATGAAGCAAAGTACACAGTTAATAAATAAATAAATAAAACAACTAACAAAATGGTGGATTTTAATCTAGTCATTTCAATAAATACACTAAATGTAAACAGCCTAAACTTATCAGTTAAAATATATAGATTCTTAGATTGGATAAAAAAACTAAAACACACCTGAAGCTGATGTTGTATAATATTGTATGTCAACTATAAGTGAATATATATATATATATATATATATATATATATATATATATAGTCATGGGACGTGGAGTATAGTGTGGGAGTGGAATCAAGGGAATTGTAATAGATATGTATGATACTGGGAGGGAAGTGGGGCAGCAGATTGGGGGAGGGGGTTGTCACCTTGACGGGTAAAAAGTGTAACTATTGCACTGTGTTGTACAGCTGAAACTAATTCTAAAAAATGTGTATTTCACAATAAAAATAAATAAACAAATAAATAAATAAATAACAAAAATAAACAAACAAACAAAATTTAAAACACAACTGCATGCCTTCTGCAAGAAACCCCCTTGAAATACAAGGACATATATAGGTTAAAAGAAAAAGGATAAAAAGATACCTACCATGCAAACACTAATCAAAAGAAAGATGGAAGAGTTATATTAGTATCAAGCAAAATAGATTTCAGAACAAGAACTACTACCAAAGAAACAGAAACATGCAATGATAAAGGGGTCAAGTGTCAAAAAAGAAAAAACATTTTTAAATGTTCAAGCCCTTTTCTGTAGAGCTTCAAAATACATGAAGCAAAAAACGGATAAAACAAATGACAATTAGATAAATGTACAATTATGGTTGGGGACTTCAACACCCCCATCTCAGTAACTCATACAACAAAATACAAAAATTGACATAATTCAATGCAGAAATAGACAGTTCTACAATACTAGTGGGAGACATCAGTATTTCACTTTCAGTAATGAATAGAGTAATGAACAGTTCAATAAGAAAATATTAGATGACTTGGACAACACTATGCCAACTATATATGATAACCATAATGGCAACCTTGTACCCCAAAACAGTAGCAAATATATTTTTCTCAAGCACACAAGACACATTCTCCAGGACAGACCACATGTTAGGTCACAAAACAAGTCTCAATATAAAAAGACTGAAATCATAAAAGTGTCTCCTCCAATCATAATGAAATGAAATGGAAACTAATGACAAGACCAGAATATTAACTAATATGTGGAACTTAAACAACATATTTGTAAACAACCAATGGGCCAAGGAAAAAGTTACAAAGGCATTTAGAAATTATTTTGAGAAAAATAGAAATGAAAACACAGCATACCAAAATTTTTGGAATGCAGAGAAAACAGTGATTAGAGGAAAACATACAGTTATAAATGCCAACATATAAAAAATCTCAAATCAATAGAGCAACTTTAAACCTAAATGATCTAGAAAAAGAACTAAGCACAAAGCTAACAGAAGGCAGGATATAATAAAGATTAGAGCATACAAACAAAAATGATAATGGGAAAACAATAGAAATAATATAAAACCAAAAGTCTGTTTTATAAAAAGATCAACAAAACTGATAAACCTTTAGCTAAACTGATTAATAAAAAAAAGGAAAGGTACAAATAAGTAAAATTAGAAATCAAAGTGGGCTCATTACTATGGACCTTACAGAAGTAAAAAAGATTATAAGAGAACACTATGAACAATCATATGCCAACAAGTGAGTAAACCTGAATAAAATGGATAAATTTCTAGAAGCACAAACCACCAAAATGGTAAAGAAGAAATACAAAATCTGAACAGATCTGTAATAAAGAAAGAGATTGAATCAGTAATAAAACTAAAATCTAACAAATAAAAGTTCAGGACCAGATGGCTTCAGTGGTGAATTCTACCAAATATTACAAGAAGAATTAAACCAATACTGCTCAAACTCTTCAAAAAACAGGGGGGGGGGGGGAAATAGGAAGACCAGTTAAGACTTTCTAACTCATTCTTATTCTATGAGGCTAGCATAACCTTGACAACAAAGTCAGATAAAGACATTATAAAAAGAAAATTACAGGCCAATATCCCTTATCAAGAAAGAAAAATCCTCAACAAAATGCTAGCAAACTGAATTCAACAGCATATTGAAAGAAGGATAGACCATGAAAAAGTGACAAATCCTTTACCCCAAGAATGCAAGAGTGGTTAAACATATGAAAATTAATCAATGTAATATTCCACATAAGTACAGGGAAGGAAAAATTAACATCTCAGTTAATTTAGTAAAAGCATTTGACAAAAACCAACACTCATCATGATAAAAATACTCAGAATACTAGGACTAGAAGGAAACTTTTTCAACATGATAGAGGAAATAGATGAAAAACCCACAGTTAACTATACTCAGTAGTGAAAAACTGAAAACTTTGCCCCTAAGTTGAGGAATAAGAAAAGGATGCTCATGGGCCATTGTTATCGAACTTGGTACTGGAAGTTCTAGCAAGAGAAATTATACAATAAAAAGCAATAAAGGCATACAAATTGGAAAAGAGAAACTATTCATTCACAGATGATATGATCCTACATATAGAACATAATAAGGAATCCACAAACCAGCTATTAAGAGTTAATAAATGATTCAGCAGTGTCTCAGGGTATAAGATCAACATGCAAAAATGGCTAGCAATAAACAATCTGAAAAGGAAATTTAGAAAACAATGCCAATAGCATTAAAAAATGCAATTCTGTCCAAATTCCAGAAGCCAGTATTATCTTGACATGGAACAAAGGTATTAAAACATAGAAAATCATAGGCCAAATGACTCATGACAAATATGCATAATCTTCAAGAAAATACTTGTAAATCATATCCAACAATATAAAAGAAGGAGAACACTTTATGATCAAGTGGGATATATCTTTGGAATGCAGGTTAGTTTAACATTAGAAAATAAATCATTATGATTTAACATATTACCAAACTAAAAACACCACAAACACCAAAAAACAAATAAACAAACAAAAATCATGTGATCATCTCAGTAGAACAGGCACTTGACAGAATTCAGCCCCAATTCTTGATAAAACTTCGAAGGAAAATAGGAATAGAAGAGGATGCCTAATCCTGATAAAGGGTATCTACAAAAAACATACAGCTAATATCATACTTAACACTGAATGACTGAATGTTTGCCTTCTACAATCAGGAAGAAAAAAAGGATATTCACTTTCACTACTTCTCAACATTTTAGTGGACTTTTGAGCCAATGCAATAATAAAAGTAAGAGAAATAACAGGCATCCAGGTAGGAAAAACAGAATTAAAGTTGTCTCTATTCACAGATAACATAATTGTTTTAGAAAAATATGTGGGAGAATACACCAAAAACCATTATAACTATTAAGTGTATAGTAATATTAAAAGATAGAAGATCAGTATACAAAAACAATTGAATTTCTATGTACTAGTGACAAATTTCTGTGTACTAGTTCAAAATTGGAATAAAAATACCATTTACAATAGATTAAAAAGTATAACATGTATATGCAGGGATAAATGTGGTGGAAAATGTACCAGTTTTATAGACTAAAAACTACAATTTTACTTAAACTTTTTGGAAGACCCAGAGAAATGTAGAGATAAATCTTCATTGGTCTGGAGACTCAAAACTTTTCAGATGTCCATTCTCCCCAATTGATGTACAGTTTCAACATAATTCCAATAACATTCAAGGCGTCTTTCTAGGTAGGAATTGACAAGTTGATTTTAAAGTTCGTACATGTTGTGACTTTGTTAAACTAAAACATGTTAAGTAGAACCCGGGGTTATAGATGGTGGGCAGTGGTTCAACAAATGACCACAAGGTAATTGAAATAGAAAAGTTTATTATTCACAGGTCCTGGACTCACAGGCACATGGCAACCCTTGAGGGGCCACACACAGAGATCACGGCTGGGTGTAGGCACAAAGTGGCAAGACCTGGGGCACATGAATTTATTAGGGCCCTGGGTGGAGTTCTTTGGGGTTCCTGGGCTGAGGATGGATTGTTCAATTTAAACCAAAAAAAGCAGGGTTTGGTATGCTTTGTGGGGGATCTCATCTACAGGGCACACAAGAGGAAGGCCCTGGGCCCACAGACCACTGAGTAATAAGTATAAGTCAATTGTATCGCAATGATTAAAAAAAGAAGAAAGGAAACAGAAGTTTCTATTTGTATGGCTAAACTTAAACACGTACGCTAGGAAAATGCAATGTAGTAATCTTATAATTCCCATGTAGTCGGGAGAAACAGAAGTAATTGTCTATAGAAAATGAAAAAGGAAGCATTCATGTGGAGAAAGAAAATGAGAGCTGGAGAGAGAGGGTTTTATGGGTTCTCTGTGGCCTTCCAGTTTCTCATTTTAGACCACTTCTGAGACCTGTCGGCACGCAACCCCACAAATTCCAAGACACACTCTATTTCCTGGAGAACATCTTCATTATCAACTCACATATTCACATTTAGTTTTTGGGTTTTTTTGGTTTTTTTTTTAAGCTAGCACAAGTAGGCTTCCGTTCCTTGCAATCCAAAGTATCCAACTAATAACCTATTATACTTGAAGCTGCATAGTCAGTCCTTTTACTCCTATAGGCAGATCTATTGGGGAAGCCAAATCCTAATTTGTTCAGTGAGTGTGGATGCAGCACAAAAATGAGTTAGCTAAATTGAAGTGTTAATAGTATCAGACTCATATGGCCTTATGGTTTAATGTCATAACTGCAAGGCTTGATCTTGCTGACAGGATTGTAATAGTCCGAGTCCATTTTTTAAGGCTCTCTCTTCCAGACAGTGCTTGGGGTAATACTTATTTCCAACATTATCTTCTGTGAATAATTATTTCTATCTTCATGGCTGACCAATCCCTATTTTGATACTATTTGTTTTAATACAGTGATATACTCTATTAAGCTGGGGTTGAATCTTGTGAGTGACTCTGCTCATCTCTTCCCTTATCTAATAAATGTTGATTTTTAAAATTAATATTTGGAGAAAAGTAATATTTTTCTTATTTCCAAGTTTTTCAGAGACACGCACACCATTATTTCCAATTACACTGGTAGCATAGCTTCTTACCAGAAATAAATGTGAAAATTTTTTGAAACTGTAAACTGAAAACTCTATTCAAATGTGGAATCTTAGTATTGATATAATAGTCAAAAATAGTGTTTTAACATGTATTTTTGCCCTTGTCTTATACATGATTTTCCTTATAGGAAATGTATCTTTTTCTTTAGTCTCCCCTTGCCATTTAGTAGCTAAAGAATAGAAGACATTTGCCTGAAATATACATAAATAACACATACTGATAATAACCAGGAGTCAACCATCTTGGTCTGTACTATTGCGCCTGTAAATGACCACATTACACAAACTTCAGGAAAGAAATGAGATGTCTGTTATCCACCACAGATGGATGGATGGATGGATGGATGGATGGATGGACAGTCAGATGGGTGGAATATTAATAATCACTGAGTATTTAGGTAGTTGATAGTAAGTAAAATGGTAATGGGTAATTCGAGAATAGAAAGCATCAGTCATTAAAAGGTCCAGATATGTAAGCAAATTTAAGAAACACACGTGCTCCAGTAGTCAACTTAAGACTGCCTATCAGTAACCCAAATGAGCAAGCAAGCAAGTAAACATGAGGCATCAAGACACTTCAAAGACAGTCTGAAACTGTGAAGATATTGGCCAAGTCAGAAACGTTAAGGATTTATAGTCAGCGTAGAAATTGTCCCTTCTCCGGAAGTTAAAAGCAACCTACTATGAAGCGCCAAAGAATGTAAAAGTTAAAATTTATTCTGACGAATTTGTTTTGTTTCAGGAACACACTCTGGAGCCCTCGTGGGTTCTCATCCTCAGCCATTTACTGACTATGTGACCTTGAGCGTAAAGCCTATCTTTGTCTCAGTTTCCTCATTTTTAAAATAGGATATTAGCTATTTATAGGGTTGTTGTAATGATTAAATAAGCAAAAGACTGAAGGCATTTAGACATATGCCTGCTATGTGGTAAGTGTTTAAGAATGCTAACTGTTGTGATCATGGCTACACACCACGCTTCCGAACCTCCTCTCCTTGCCATTCCAGAAAGTCAGGCCCAGGTCTAGGAGGTCACATAAGTTTATGTTGTATATCGTATCATATGCGTATGAGTATATGGAAAAAACAAATAAAAGAGTGTATATGTTTATATAACTCCCTTCCTACTGCTAAAATATTCTTTACTCTTAATTGATTTACTTCTCTACAACTGCCATTTCTTTTCCTGTTTCTCGGACAATTATGCACAAGAGTACTTTTTTTATTCTCTAAAGAGATCTCAATACTTTTACTTTAAAAAGATTAATTTACATAGTATCTACCTGAAGGGAAGCTCTAGCTTCTCTAGATATTATTCAAACCTATACTTAAAAAATTTATAAAAATAAGTGTTTATTATGAGTTAAACATTCTACTAAATTTCCTCCCTCCCTCCCTTCCTCCCTTTATTTTTTCCTTCCTTCCTTCCTTCCTTTCCTTCCTTTCCTTCCTTCCCTCCCTCCTTCCATCCTTCCATCCTTAATTCTACCCTAGCACATTTCATCTTCACAATAACACTATGAAATAGGTATTGGTACTATCTCTGGTATACAGATACAGAAACTGAGGGATAGAGAAGGTGAAATACGTTTCCACAGTCAGCCTTCTAGTAGGAGACAAAGCCAGAATTTCAATCCAGGCAGCCTGGCTTCACAGAGAGTTTACTGGTCACCAGACTCAGTGTCAAGCACTTGATGTGACTGCTGCAAAACTTTACCAAATGCAATAAAAATCCATTTCAAAACTCAATAGGGCCCAACCTGTAGTGGGAAGCTTGAAAGATCCAATACATTTTTTTCTTAGTGTGCTGGATTTCAGATACCAAAGTAGATACTACAGATATAGTAATAAATAAGCCAACTACCTAATGAGGACAGAGGGTGAAGTTAGATCCAGAAATAAGGCATGCAGGTGATTGTACACACTCCGCTTAGCAGATGGCCAATCAATAGCTTTTGGTCAACATTATGAGTAGTTATTATGCACACAATGCTGTTTGTCGGGCACTGAGTAAAGCCACAGAGAAGGTCAAAACATGGCCTTAGACTTCAAGGGTCATAAAATTCAATTCAAAACATAATTACAAATCATAAACTATAGTAAGTGGGGATATACAAAATCATTGATTTTAAGATGTCCAAGGAAGAAAAAACCCTGAAAAGGAGACATTAAGCATACTTCCTAACCAAATAATAACAGGAACATAAACAGAATGGTCATGTTCTGTTATTTTATGATATATGTAGGTGACATTTGGTTTGAACGAATAATTTCTTGGCTAAACAGAGCCACAAAACAACCGCACTATAAATCCTTTTCATTACTTACAGTTTACATATCAATATACAGTAACTGAGACAAGTCTCTCCTTTCTACTCTTAGAAATCCCTTTTGCATAAGCTGCTCCCAATACTCTAGCTTATGGGGTACAACATTCACTCAGATTCCAAAGTTGTTCTTGATAGAATGGAACAGAAAATCTCTTCATCCCTTCCTCATTTTCCACAACTTCTTGCCCCTCTGCCAATTCTATAATTCTGAGTTTGCTAACAGAGTGTGACAAAAGTTATGTTCAATTGACAGTAGAGAATTGGTAGGACAACAAAAAAGAATTTCACTGCTCAAAAAAATACATAATGTATGAAAAAAGGCACAGCTGATTACAGCTAAGTAGAGTTATATAAAATCATCATTTGACAAATCAAAATAAGAGGGAGTATGCACTTTGGAATCAGATATTTCTGGGTTCAACTTATAGATTTTTTAATTAATCCAGATAACACTGGACAATTTCTTTAATCTCTAATTGAAACTCAGGAAATTGGGATAATAATACTCAAATAATAAGTTATTGTGGAGTGTAGTACAGCAAATTATCTGTTATATAGGAAATATGAAAAAACAAACAAACCCAGAATTCTAAACTCTTATATTTGGGAAGATGGAAAGGAATATTGTTATCTGTCTGATTTTACATATGTGGATTCTATATGTTTTATTCCACAAGCATTTACTGCTAAACTAATTTTGGGGGACACTGAGATTTATAATGGGGCACAAAAAAAGGGGGTTTTCTGGTAACATAGTTCAAGTTGCCTGACTGCTACCAGGACCTGCTTTCCCCAAAAGCCTGAGTCACATTTATCCCAGGATCACCAGGTGCTGGCCACCAGCATCCTCAGATCATTTCCTGTACAGCTGGAGTTCTCATAAAAAGTATCTGCTGTCTAAGTACTATCTTTTTATATCCTACTTTCAAGGCTGTTCTCACTCTTGTACCATAACACTGTTGAAGAGCAGGGGGGCTCAGTTCCTCCCCTGGAGAACTACCCCCCACTGTGTACCCAGCAATGCCATAGTCCCAGTTTGTCTTTTTTTTGGATTCAAAGGCAACAAGAGACCACTCACCTCCATTTAGCTGACCCCTGAATTATATTTCACCAATAAAGCCTGTGACTTACCCATATTATATGACATTGCAATGTTTGTTTTTGTTCACTCTGCCACGTAAGTTTATAATAAGTCATGGCTTCTTTACTTGATAACTTAAAATATTTAGATAATATGATTTATAATATGTATTAAAGACGTTAACATATTCTACTTAGAAAAAATACTCAACATTTTAAATTAATATTTGACAAAGGTCATGCTCGATTTTCATAGAGAAACTTCTAACCCCTTGGTAATAAAACAAGTAGCAAGCAAGTTGTTGTGGCCGCTGGGAATCAATAAGCTATATGTGATCACGGCAAGTGTCTCTGCCTAGAGCAGCGGTTCTCAACCTGTGGGTCGCGACCCCTTTGGGGGTCGAATGACCCTTTCACAGGGGTCGCCTAAGACCATCGGAAAACAAAAAGATATTTACATTACGATTCATAACAGTAGCAAAATTACAGCTATAGAGTAGCAACTAAAATAATTTTATGGTTGGGGGTCACCACAACATGAGGAACTGCATTAAGGGGTCATAGCATTAGAAAGGTTGAGAACTGCTAGCCTAGTGGCTTGAGCCAATCTGGGGTTCTGGTATAACTTAGAAATGATAGAGACCATTTTAGTTTTCAGGATCTTGGAAATCAAGACCTAGTAATATCTTCTGGTCAGAGGAGGTGGCAATGCCACATTTTGAACCCTGTTCAAAACAGTATCTTGGATAAAAGTCCTTTCGCCACATTTAAAAGTTCTTTTGCATTCTAGACACCCCACCAATTGTTGTAATAAGTTAATGAATCATATATCATAAGAATCAAGAATTTATGAGGAGGTATGAGAAGACCAAGCCTTCAAGCACAACCTTTCCTATAGTTTGGAGTTATTTGTCTCTGTTTCTATCAGGTGGTTTTATTATCATTCTTTGGAAACTTGGCATCTTGTCACCTATGCTACCTCCTCCTTAGCCTGGAAAAAGTCTTGAGCTGAATTCACCCATTCCTATTCAAACATTTAGTGTCCCCCAAAAAGAAAAATAACCAAATGAGATTCTAGTCCATACCCCAGGTCTCTCTAACCAATGTTAGAAAGGTTTCTATTGGTTGCTTCAATTCATAGATCTGAAAAAAAAATACATAATGTTAAACAATTATCAAATCACTGCCTAAAATGAGAAGAAAGGGATGCAGATATTACCTGGTTTAAAATCTATATCTCCACAGACCAATTAATCAGAGTGTATCATCTTTTAGGGATGATACAATTTTTTTATCTTCTAAAGGGAGAAAGTTAAAATAAAAGTCAGGAATAAATATAAAACTTTACTCAAATTACATCATAGACCTAATGTATAATAAAAGCTAAAAGAATGCAACTTTTAAAAGAAAGTATGGCAGTAAGTCTTCATGATGTAGGTCCATGCAGTCTTATTAGATATGATATCAAAAGCAAAAGCAAAAAAAATAATAATTTCAACTACATCAAAGTTAAATACTTTTTTGCTGAAAAGGACATCATCAAAAGGTTAAAAAACAATCCACAGAGTGGGAGAAAATATTTGCAAATCATATATCTTACATATAATGAACATGTATCAGGAATACATACAAAAATCCTAAAACTCAACAATACAAAAGACATCTCAATTGAAAAATAGACAATTTGAATAAATATTTCTCCAAAGAAGATATACAAATGGCCAGAAATATATGAAAAGATGCTGAATATCATTAGCCATTAAGGAAATGCAAATCAAAACCACAATGAGATACACTTCATGTGCACTAGCATGGCTGTAATAAAAAAGACAGATAACAACAGGTGTTAGTAAGGATGTGGAGAAATATGAGCACTCTTACATTGGTGATGTGAATGTTAAATGTTGTAGCTGCTTAGAGAAACTATATGGCAGTTCCTGGAAATGCTAACCACAGAGTTGTCATATGATCTAGCAATGCTACTCAGTATGTGACTGAGAAATGAAAACATTAAAATGTGCATGTTCACACATAAACTTGTATACAAATCATTTATGGAAGCACTATTCATAATAGCCAAAAGTATAAAGAACCCAAAAATCTATCAACTGATGAGTATATAAATAAAATGTGGTATGTCCATACAATGGAATATTATTCAGCAATAAAATATAATGAAGTACTGATACATGCTATAATATGGATGAACCTTGAAAATTATGCTAAAGAACAGAAGCCAGTCACAAAGGACTCTGGATTATATGATTTCATTTATTTATTCTTTGTCCAGAAGAGGCAAATCTATAGAGACTGAAATACATTAGAAGTTGACCAAATCTAGGGGTTGGGAAGAAATAGAAAGTAACTGCTAATAGGTGCAGATTTCTTTTGGAGATGTTGAAAATGTTCTAAAATTGACTGTGATAATGGTTATACAACTTTGTGTATATACCAAATAACATTGAATTGTAAACTTTAAAAGTATAGATTATGTTTTAAAAATTGTATCTTAATAAAGCTGTTTAAAAATACTCAGGAGTGAGATGACATTTGAATATGTTGTCAATGACAATCTCAGTACTACTGCAATGACAAGTTCAGAACAGAAAGCAGAGTAAGAAATGCCTCTAAAGAGAAATCAAGGCCTAATTTCTAGGATTTGACCTAGATGTTGCTAACCTATTTGGAAGTAATAGACTTGGGGCAGGCTGAGGCAGATATGTCCAGAGTTAGTAGGTCTGTATTTCAACAGAGTTTTGGCTTAAACAATTTAACCATCCCTTAAATCAAAAAGAAAAGTTCCCAGCTTTCTTCCTGGTAAGTTCAAGAGTAAAATGTCTACAGTCAAAAGGCTCCAAAATTGTCTAAGATAATCAAATCTTGTAGGAGCAATCATGCCATCAGAGATGGATAACTTTACCACTGAAAATGCCAACTTATAGATGATGCTCAAGTAGACATCATGGAAAATGTGTATGCCAACATGAAAGGGAAGCAGATTCTTAAAATGATCTCCAACCAGGATGTGTGACATTGTTGACAGTGTAGAGGAGGTCACTGGCTCTCACCCCATAACTCTTAGATGATGATCATCATTAGTATCAAAGGTAAGCACTTGGCGTACACACATGTAGAAAGATGCCAAGCTTAGAGTTATGGAGATGTTTGATGTGCAAAATTAAAAATTCTCTCTTCTGTAAGG
Source organism: Hipposideros armiger (assembly GCF_001890085.2). Taxonomy (NCBI): domain Eukaryota; kingdom Metazoa; phylum Chordata; class Mammalia; order Chiroptera; family Hipposideridae; genus Hipposideros; species Hipposideros armiger. Next base: position 1,436,063 of record NW_017731565.1, on the reverse strand, counting down.
TAATTTATATTATAATGTGTGATATGCATTGTTTCAGACCGAACTCAAAATTTAACAGTTACATATTTTCATTACATCATTTACTTTGGAAATAAAATGAATGATTAAAAACATATATATATATATATATATATATATATATATATATATATATATATATATATATATATATATACATACACATGTCATCAAGGAAGTTTAATGAAATGAGCTTATTAAGTGAATACTAAAAGGACCTGATTATAAACATTAAAAAAATTATCAAATGAAGCTTCATCAGGAGAATATATTCAATCCAAAAAGAAAACCTTTCTTTTGTTATTAAGTTATTGGCAAAATTTAACCATAGCTATTTCACGGGGAATTGTGGAGAATTGATTATTATTGCTAGTTAACACTTTAAAAAATGATCTGTTTAAAGACACACTCTACCTAAATCAGAGTTGCATTTAATTAATTATTTGTACTGTTTTCTTGGGAGGATTTCTGTGGGGATTTTAGGAGTAACTAGATTCACAGGGCCCAGAGGCAACATTGTTTTCTATAGCAGTTCTCATTTTTCTTAAAATCATGATCCATTTGATATCTTAAAAACAGCAACATTAATTTTAATTTGTCATATTGTAGGGTATAAATTGACTAAATGTTAATAGCATTCTTCTTGAGTAATCAGTTCTACATGATTAACCTAAAAATTGCTAAAACATTGTTTACTCTTCATTTGTATCCAAAGGAAAAAAAAAAAAAAAGGCATGATGAGTCAAGACAGAGTTGGATTAATTTACTTTCTGATTTGTATTAAAACTTGCCACGATGATTCATAATCATTTTACTCAATATTTATCCTGACAAAATGGCTTAATTTTGAAAGCAGCTGATTGGAAAATAATTCAAGGCCAAGAGGTATTCTACTTCATAACTACAATTAAGTTGTATGGAAAATTGTTCTATTCTATTTTATTTATTTATTTATTTATTTATTTATTTATATATTTATTTGTTGCTGCTTCTCTATTAAATGAAAAATGAGTAAAATACAACCTCTGAAACCTTGTAAGCATTCTCCTTTGAAGACTTTTTTTTTTTCCCCAATAAAATCAAAGTAGGTAGCTTGTGGTTTTATCACCATCTAGTGGGCTTCTTTTGTGATAGCAAGTGAAAGCTAAAGAGACAAAAGAAACAGGACACAGGACACTGTGATATTTGAAACTTTCCTGGATTTTCCTATAAGGGTATATTTAATCTACAGGGGGCTCACACTGAAGATGACACCTGGTTATATGTTCATATTAAAAGAAAAAATATATGTATCTATAATTGTAGTTGATATACAATGGAGTCAATGGAACTGTAATAGATAAGCATGACATTGGGGGTGGGAGAGCAGTGGATGGGGGGAGGGGGGTTGTTACTTTGTGGGGGGTGAAAGGATAATTATTGCATTGTTCTGTACACCTAAAACTAATAATAATAAAAAAATTTTTTTAAATAAAAAAAAATAATTTGGCACCTCTTCTTAAGAACAAAGAAATGGAAGTGACCACACAAATACTTTTCTGTTTCTTTTAAACTTTTTCTATTTTTCTTTCCTTTAAACAAATAATTCTGACCATAGACTATTTAGTAATACAACAGAAAAGAATATAGCTCATGAAAATAATATAGTCAAATGTTAAAAATATAAAAGTTTTTTACCCTGTTTCAAAAGAATACAATTTTAACACCGCTGTTAAAATCTTATATCAGTCCATAATTTAAAGGGCATAACAATTGGGTGATTTTAAATTCACTGTAGCAAAAGATGGAATATAGTCACTTTCCTTGCAGGGCATTTGGTCCTGTCCAAAACATCCCCTAAGACATTTGGTCCATGCCAAAGGTCCTTGAAATTTGGTGCAATTCAAAACATCCATGAGAATATTTAGTACGTGCCTAATAGTCCTCGATATAGTAAGTCCTCACTTAATGTCATTGATAGGTTCTTGGGAATTGTGGCTTTAAGCAAAATCACATATAACGAAACCAAGCTTACCACAGGCTAATTTATAGAAATAAGACCCAAGTTCCTATTGCATATTTCTTGTCACAAAAACATCACCAAACTTCTAAATAAAGGCCCAAAACACTTCTAATGCTAAACATTGAAATAAATGTGAGCCATATATACCTTTAAGAAAGATTAATAAAAACAAGTTAGATAATTACTATTCGACCTATGTATTCCAGTTCAGGGTCATGGGTCCTGGCAGCTCAGGGCACAGGCAGGCCCACCTTGGACAGGCTGCAGAGAAACTCATTCCCACTCTCACTCACTGCAGACATGGAGTGAACGTGCAAACTCCACACAGACAGTGGGCCTGGCTGGCCAGGAATTTTTTTTTTTTTTTTTTTTATCAATGTTGTAAAGAAACAATGTTCAACAAAATGTTGTTATGCCCATGGAATTGTAATAGATAAGCATGGTATCGGGGATGGGAGGGCAGTAGATGGGGGGAGGGGGGTTGTTACTTTGTGAGGGTGAAAAGGATAACTATTGCATTGTTCTGTACACCTGAACCAATCAATTGTTTTTAAAAATGATGTTATGCAAGGATCACCTGTCAATAGCGTCCACTCTTAAAAATATTTCCCTGGGTTCAAACAGTCCATAATGTTTATTTATACTTTTGGTTTATAGGGTTAATACATAAGAAATATTATCCTGTTTCCTTGATTGTCATGTTTCCTAAATTGTGCTGTGGTTGTATTGCCAATAATATCCCTTCTTGCCTCGGTAGCCTAGCTGGTTATGGCACATGGAGTTAGGAAGATGGGTGGATATGGACCAAATGTCTCCATGGACATTATGGACAGAACCACATATCAAGAACCAAGTACGAAGGACATCTGGGCATGGATCAAATGTTTCAGTGGCTGTTTTGGTATAGGATCTAATATCATGGACATTTTGGACAGGACCAAATGTCTGTTAATTGTCACTTTACAAAGCTATCTGGCATTAAGATGGAAACTGAGTGATCATAGTCTAGCTATATTTCACACTACTCTTACATTGCATAAAATCCTTGCCACATACTATAACAACCTATATATTCAAACCTACCTTATCATAAATTTTTTTTTCAACTCAAAGAATAGAACTTAGTCTAATGTAGACTTTCAAGACCTAATTCAATTTCTACCATAATTTCATTATGTAGCTATACCCCATTCCAATACAATCAGTTTCTCCTGTACTATAAATTAATTTCTGGATAGTCAACCCAATATATATATATTTTTAAAGTTGCATTCTTCCCAGCTTTTTAAAAAGTATTTGCTACTCTGAAAATTGCCAAATTTTAAAAACTCCTTTCTTTCCTGCTTTCTATGAAAATATGCTTTTCTAAATCTCCTTTTTGGTTTTCCTGAGTTTTATCCTCTGCCCTTTACATGTAGATAAAGTTGCTGCCTGCGGTCTTTGCATTTCCTGGCTTCTGTGCCTTCACCTACTACCGCTTTCTGTAATATACAAGTGATAACAAATACGTAATTACCAGTCTTGACCACTTTCCTACCAGCCCTGTTTTTCTCTCTGCCTTGGGTACATCCATATTTGCCCATCTAGGTAATCATTTCAAATTCAACTTGTATAAAACTACATTCCAACCTAAAAATCTACTTTTCCAACATTATTTATATTTTTATTGCTTGAAAAATATTATGTAGAATCAACTACTCTAACTCTTTAGAATCAAATTTAACTCTACATTTAAAATATGACCTGAGCACCAAGTTCTAAGAAAATTCTATCATAAGAACATTTCATGCTTCACAAATAAGACTGCGTACCCTTTTTCACACAAGCCATTCATTTTCTTGTGTGTGCATTTGATCATGTCATCCTCTTCAAGAAGCTCTTTTCTCTCCTCTGTATCATCTAAGAGTCACCTTTGCCTAGAGATCTAACTCCTTTAGTAACTTCTCCATCGTGATTCAGCTTAAATGAACTTGAAGCCTGTAGCACTTATCTTGAGTATCAGAAACATACACGTTGGCTGTTTTGTCAGTTCCTATCCTATTTCTCCAACTAGATTAAAATTGTCTTGATATTAAGTATTAGGTGATAGAACTGTATATTCCCATTACATACAAAAACTTTCTATACACATACACTAGATATTTAATAACTGTATGTTGTCACTCCTGGTAAAATAAGAGCAGCAATCTTGTAATTGATAACAATTACTGGGTAGACAAGATTAATCATTTAAACACTTACATCTGACTCTAAAATTTAAAACCTAGGCAAAGGTTTTCATCACCATTGTATTCATCACCACTGAATCTAGGGTAGCATGTGATGCTCCACCCATGTCCATTCATTCAACTATTATTTACTGAGTTCCTTCCATGTTTTAGTCACTGAGCATAAAGAAGACAGAGACAGAGGGAGAGAGAGAGGGAGGAGAGAGAGAGAGAGGTTTCCTTCCCTTATGACACAACCTATCAGGAGAGATATATATTAAACAAATGATTACACAAATAACAATAGTTAATATTTACTGGATGTTCAGCATATGCTAGACACCTTTTAAAGAGTTTAAAGAAACTAACACTTCCAACACGTACAGTAATTCTGTTAGGTAGGTATTATTTTTCTCATGTATAAGTGAAAAAAAAATTGAGGTACTGAGAGATTAAAGAACTTACCCAAAGTCATGAATCTGGTAATTGACAGAGTCAAGATTTCAATTTAGGCAATCTGACTGCAGAGGTTGAACTTTTAATCATATGTCAAGGGCCTAGGCTCAATTTTGCATTTAGTAGAAATGTTTATTAAATTCATTGGGGTGATATTAGTTAGTAAAATTATATAGGTTTCAAGTATATTTTTCTATAATACATCATCTATACATTGCATTGTGTGTTCACCACCCATAGTCAGTCCCTTTCCATCACCATATATTTGACCCCCTCTTTCCTCTTTTACCACTCCTCTCCCCCTTCAATTTTGCTTTTTTTTTTTTAAAGAAATCTGTGTTGGTTGTCTATTGATGGCTTCAAATAACAGTAATTATTTATTTGCTCAGAATTCTGTAATTTAGGCAGGACTCAAAAGAGTACAGCCTAGTCATGTTTCTATAGCATCAGCTGGAGCAGCTGGACTGGGGCTAGAAAGAGCCACCTCCAATATGGCTCAATTACACGGCTAATAAATAGGCATTGGTTGGGAGCTCGGAGCTCAGCAGAGGAAGTAGAATGGAGCCCTCCATTTCCTCTGTCAGCTAGATCTCTTGGTTTCCTCCACGTTGGCTCTCCACAAGGCTACATAATGCCTCCTCTCAGCATGGTGATGTCAGAGCAGAATTTCTTGCTTGGGAACAGGCATCAAAGAACATAAAAGTCAAAACTCCTAAGATTTTTTACATAGGTCTTAAGCTGTCACAAATCACTTGTGTTACTTTCTGTTTGTTAAACAAGTTTTAGCACCAGCCCACATTCAATGATGGGTTCTAAACAAGAATGTGAAAACCAAGTGTGATTTGTTCAAGGCTACCAAGAGTCTATAACAGCAAACAAAACTGAAGTGGCAAAAACTATATGGAATATAGATACTGCTAGAGAACTTTAAACCTCTGAAGTTATTGCAATCAGCATCTAATAAATATTTATTGAACACCTATGTGGCACCCTATTTTGTTAATTTACACTGAGTATATAAGGGAAGCATGCATGTGAGTCCTTTCTAATTATTTCAACCAGCTTCCAAAACATAGTTTTGTAACTTTTGAAAAACACTTGCACTCATGAATGAGTTATAAAATACCAGGGGTACCAAAAAAATGTATATACATGACTCGTATTCATCTTTTGTTATCAGTACATATTGAGTATTACAATTTTAATACAGTTTTCCTTTCTTAAAATGTATATACATTTTTGCAGCACCCTCTGTATAAGATGATATATATTACCTTATTAATAGGTATAAAACAGGCTTTCCTCTAGAAGTTCATACAGAAGAGCTAATAAAAATCAGAGGGGCAGAATTGATACAGGTAACTTGAAAGCTAGGTTATTAGTGAAAACAATGGGAACATATTCATGTAGGTCCAATTTAACATGAGTCAATCAAGAAAGCAGTAATAAATACCACAGATGATGGAGAAGGTAGAAGAAACTTCAACACAGATTTGTTGGTGATGATGTTTGAGGATCTAATTGAAATATCTGAGTGTAGGGTTAAACACATTAATAAAACCATCAATGACCCTTAGGTAAGAAGACTTGGCTTTAATAATACCCACAAAGCCAGGGAAATTGTTCCATGACCATTCAATAGAACTTTATTGATCCACTTATGAGAGAGGTAAAATTGTTCCCATTTTACAGAAGAGGAAAATGAAATATATACATGAATGAATAAAGTTCTGAGAGATTCCTAAGCTTACACAAGTTCTCAAACCTAGAAAAGAGCAGGGATCAGAGTCTAATTTACTCACTCGAAATCCAGGTTTCATCTAGCTATAAGACAACTGCCATTTGAGTGGTCAAAGAGAAGACACCGGGATGTTTTAATTTCATAGGAGGATCCCTTTATCTGTTCTTTCAGCAAATATTTATTAAATAACAAGCATGTTTAACCACTGTTCTGAATGCTTTGATGTATAGCGGAGATCTGGTCTCTGTTATCCACCGATTTATAACGTAGTTTTAGAAAAAAACATGTACACAAATACCTACATAAAATAGTAATGATAAATTTCAGATGAGTATTACAAAATGATGAGGGAGTAGAGTACCTTTTAGAGAGTTAAAGTGCCAGAAAACCCTTGAACAATCCTGTTTCAGGCCACCAAAGGGCTTTCCTGATCATTTCCTATCTATGGACATTGCCTTTCCTTGAGAACATGTGGGTTTGTCATGCTGTCACAAAGAGAGTATCATATGGCAAGATTTAGACTGCATGAATCCTATTAAGTGATTGATCTAATACAATGGAAGCAGGACAAAAGCACAAGATGTTCTGTGGTCTTCATGCCTTGCACTATGTTATGAGACTTTTGCTATTTAAATTCTCTAATGCTAACTAGAAGAAGCCCTCTACACTGGGCCCCAAGTGAGGAAGGAATAGCGATTAGGTGTCATTGTCCAACATCCTGGAGATAAAAGGAGACAGAAGTCACTTCAAGTGGAAGGCAGAGTGAGCGCAGTGGTCAACTAGTGCCACTTAGGCTTTTGAAACTGTTCAAAGAGAAATAACTGACTATTAGAGGATGAAATGACAGTGCAATATCTGATTTAACTTAAAGTTATCTTAAGTTAAAATTTAGCTCTTTTTAAGCCCTTTGAATAATGTCTATTTCTTGACACTTCATTTTCTTACTATCTTCTACAAAGAGCTAATTAAATAATGTGGGGCCTGAAGAGTGTCTCTCCTTATACAATCCCACCCCTCAATCACTTAAGACATCCAATTAAGGAAAGACTCTGAAAAGGTGATGTTTCTATAAAACCTAAAGAAAGAATAAGATTTTGACAGGCCAGAGGAGGTAAGGAGGTGCTAAACTCTGAATGTTTGAGTCTCTCCAAAATTCATATTTTAAAACCTAACCTGCAGTGTGAAAGTATTTGGAGGAGAGGGCCATTGGGAGGTACGAGGTCATGAGGGTGGAGTCCTCATGAATGGAATCAGTGCCCTCATAAAAGAGGCCCCAGAGAGATCCCTCACTCCCTCTACCACATGACGGCACAGCAGAAAGACAGCCATCTGTAAACCAGGAAGTGGGCCCCCACCAGACTTGTTGGCACCATGATCTTGAATTCCCCAGCCTACAGAATTGTAAGAAATAAAGTTTTGTTGTTTATAAGTCACCAAGTCTATTGTAGTTTGTTATAGAAGCCCAAATGGACTAAGCAGAAATTGAAGACATGAACAAAGATATGGAGATGGCAAAGCTCATTGTTTAGGGGAATGTCTATTAGATCGCTGAGGCTTTGTTTATTTGTCTGTTTATAGCAATGACATAAGTCAGATGGCAGGAAATGTAAATGACAGCCAGGATGTGAAATATGCAAAACTAGAAGAAGGGTTTTCAAACTATATCTATAGGCAATGGTCAGTCTCTTGATAAGATTGTGACATGATCTTAGATAATTTTGGGGAAATTAATTTGGGGTGGAGTTATTACAGCAGGCAAAGCATAGAGGTAGAGAAACCTGTTAGAATCAATTGTCTAAGTACAATAAGCCTGGTCTAAGCAGTTCATAAGTGAGATAGGGAAAATCTTTGGGAATGAAAATGATGTACACAAGATTTGTGGAAAAAAGAAATTAGCAAGAATGTCAATTCTTCCTGAAAGTGAGGGGTGAAGGGGAATGAGGAACAAAATGGGTGTAAGCCAAGGATGAATGACAGAAAGGAAAATAAAGTTAACAAAAATTAGAATGTGAGAAATAAAAACAAATTTTACGTGAAAAAGGAATAAAGATAGAATAATATTTATTGATCTTGAGGTGCTATTTGGATATCTATTTAGAAACATCCTATAGGCATTTGGAATTTTAAAACTGGAATACAGGAGAGAGATCATGGATTACAGTGTATGACCCTTTTACAGAAAAGTAATAGAAGGATTTAGGAAAAGAACAAAAGGAAGAAGAAGAATCAGTAAAGAAACAGATTAGGAAATTCAAAGAAGTCAAAATATTACCAGCAGGGGAAACCCCTTCTTCAAGATATGAATCAATATTCATTTCAGCAAAATTCATGCTCAGAATTTAGATTTCTCTCTAAACCTGTCAATTATCTTTTGTCAAAAATTATAAGTAAGTCATCAGTTTAATAATAATAATAATAATAAACCATAATTTATTCTAACAATGATTCTTGCCAAAATTAGTTTCCTTAAGATTTTAGCTATTCTGGAGCTGAATTTACACATTACAATAGAAAAAACTACATACTCTTTCAAGGGAGAAAATTATCTTTTTTAAGACATGGTTCTATGCTATATTTCTAATTTTATTATAATTCTAGTTCTATTTGAAGTATTTTTAATTCACATAGTACCTAAAATAATAGTTTTCAGGAAATCTGGAGCAAAATTTTTCAAATCTTGTTTTCTTGTTTTCTAGGAAAGTAAAAATATTTTAAATGCCATCATCTCTCTCAGAGTTACTGAAACTTTCTACCAGAGAAAATATTTTTAAGTACACTGTACCAGACACATGACAAATCCTATTTTATAGCTTAAAATATCATATAAATATAAAATTTTTTCAATTAATTTTTGCATAGACATCATGTACCTGTTCGTTCATTTATTCTTTCAAAAAATGTATTGAGGACTCGGGAAGCATCAGTGAAGAAAACAGACAAAAATTTTGGCCCTCTCATTAAATATGGTTGGAGTTCAGATAGTAAGGTTGAACCCAAATTCTAACTTGACCCTATGAAACGTGGAGCATTTGCTGTTAAATTTATCAGTGTGTTTATGCTCTGTATGTGTACAAATCTTTTCGTTTCTCCTCAGAAAATCTATGTCTGTCGAGTGTAAGGGGAACCAAGTGACCTTTACTCTTGTCTACTTCCATAATACTTGGACTGCTAGCTCTCTCTAAAATGTTCTATGTCCCACTCTTCAAAAGCAAACATACTTATTTTTTTTTAACTTAGATTATGACAAAAGATAAAAGAACAAATTCCAAACAACTGACCATTAAGATCCCATGTCTGAACTTTGTCCTTCCTGGAGGGAACCATAGATTTTGCACCTAATTAAGTTGTGACTGAGCAATGGATTAGTGCTCTCAATGATTTTCTGATTTAGTTGACTAACTGAAAATTTCCACAAGGCAGAGTGCAATTTACTTGTGTGCCCCAATTAGCACTGCTAACTGGGGCACAAAATTGGCATAAAATTGGGCCCTGATTTCATATCAGCCACCATTCACAGAATGGCAAATAGCCAACAGAACTCAGAGGGAAGGGAGCCTTTTAGCATCTTTCCTTTTTGTATTGTTAAACCACACAGTAGTCCAGTGTTATTTTTATAAGAAAGTTCACAGTTTATGGATTACTGTGGGTTATCAAAAGGAATGTGATTCATTAAACAGGGTGTGAGGATTAAAAGCCTTATGTGAATGGGAAACTATAGGGGCAATCCAGGCATTGATAACACTTTTCTAGAAGTTCTTGAGTGCCAAGCTGAATCTCAACAGCAGTATCTTTTGTAGATAGAAATACATTAAAATGTTGGAAGTAATTTAATACCTGACGAAGAAAATTTGTGCCATGTTTCCAAAGAGTATTGGTTTGTGAGGCCCATGTAACCACATAATGAAATTCCCTATCTGTGCTTCACAGGTTTTCTCTGCCATTTTTACAGTCTTTCAGAGGTCCATGGAGCCACATTTAAAGAATGAGAATTTTTAACATATTTGCTTGCCATTTGAAAGCCCAGCATTTTTTTCAATCTAATATCACATTTTCCTGCTATTTATTCATTTAATAATAGGCTTCAATACAAACACACAGTAATGTTACCAAAAGGGCAAGTGCAGTAAATAGCCTTATGAAGGAAAGTCTGCCAGCTTTTCATAATGCAAATTGGGAATCTTGTTAAAACATGATTGTGTTTTGGACCTTTACAGAATGAAAACAACTCTTCTTCAGAAACCCATCTTGACTTTGCTTAAATTATATCAGAGCAAAAAACCAATTGCAGCTCTTTCATTAGCCTCTGCCCTGTACTGCCTCTCTTCTCTGGATTGCTGCGGGCACCAACCCAGTGCTAATACAGGTGAGTGGTGCTAGTGAAAGTCAGCAAAGCAAAAATGAAGCAACAGACTTAAGATAATTTTAGTTTAGCAAAACATACAAGTATGGTTTAGCTCTGGCCTCCAAAACTTAACAACCATCTCACACAACACTGACACTAGTACCCTATCTCCACACCATTAGGATGAGAGCTTTACAGCTTTTGATTGCCCTATATTTTTTGGAAATGACACAAGCAACGAAAGCAGAAATATACAAGTGGGTTAAAAAGCTCCTGCAGAGCACAATAAACAATCAACCAAAATGAAAAGGCAATCCACAGAATGAGAGAAAATATTTGCAAACCATATACTTGATAAGAGTTAACATCCAAAATACATAAAAATTTCACGCCACTCAATAGCAAAAAGAAACAAAAAATCCAACTAAAAGCTGGGTAAGATTGACCTGAACAGACGTTTTTCCAAAGAAGGCATGAAAATTGTCAACAAGCCCATGAAAACATGCTCGACGTCACAAATTATCAGGAAAATGCAAGTTAAGACCACAATGTGCTATTACCTCCCACTTGTTAGGATGTGTATTATCAAAAAGACAAAAGATAACAAGTGCTACTGAGGATGTAGAGAAAAGGGAACCCATGGGCACTGTTGGTAGGAATGTAAATTGATACAGCCATTATGTGAAACAGTGTGGAGGTTCCTGAAAAACTTAAAAATAGTGCTACAATATGACTCAGCACTCCCACTGCCGGATCTGGATCCAAAGTAAAAGAAACCAGAAATCTGCACTCCTGTGTCCACTGCAGCATTATTTATAAAGCCAAGACACGGAAACCACTGATGTGTCCTTTGATAAATGAATTGATAAAGAAAATTTGGGACACACACACACACACACACACACACACACACACACACACACACACAGAAGAATATTATTCAGCCATAAACAAGAAGGAAATCCTGAATTTGTGACATCATGGATGGACCATGAGGGCAGTAAGAAGGTAAAATTAGTCAGATAGATAAAGACACACATTGTATAATCTCCGTTATACCTAGAATCAATCTAAAAGAGTCACTCTTAGAAGGAGAAGGTGTAATGGTAATTTCCAGGGTCTGGGGGTTGGGAGAAATGAGGAGATGCTGGTCAAAGAGTACAAACTTCCAGTTATATGAGGAATAAGTGTTGGGATCTAATGTACAGCATGGTGACTACAGTTAACAATACTGTGTTGTGTATTTAAAAATTACTTTGACAATAGATTTTAGATGTTCTCACCATAACAACTACAAAATGGTAATTATGTGAGGCCGACAAATGTGTTAACTAACTTTATTATGGTAAACATTTTGCCATACATACATATATCAAACCATCACATGTACACTTTAAACTTATACAATGTTATGTGTCAGTTATATCTGAATAAATCTGAAGAAAAAAGTAAAAGAACTGTAAAATGACTGCCAGCAAAGATAGAGAACTGGGTCTTGCATATGTTCTTGGAGGTGATGTAAAATAGTACAGCCACTCTGGAAATCTGGAAATCTCATAAAAAGTTAGTCTATGACCCATGAATCTCAACTCTGGACATTTATCCCATAGAAACAAAAATTTTATGTTCATACAAAATCCCTATACACGAATGTTCATAGCAACTTTATTTGTAATAGACAAAAACTGGACACAACTTAAGTATCTTTCAATAGTGAAGCTTAAACAAACCATGGTACATTCATACCATGGAATACTACCCAGTGATAAATGGGAATGAATTACTAATATATGCAAAAAAAGGATTGACTAGAGTACGGCCTAGTGGCTCAGTTGGTTAAGAGCTCGCTCAAGAGGGTGAGCTCTGAGCAACAGCGGTTCGATGCCCGGCCTGAGCTGAGCTGCCACTAAGCTGCCAACAGGTGGCAGGATGGCTCAGCTAAAAAAAAAAAAAAAAAAAAAGGATTGATTATTGGGTCATGTGGTTATATTCATATATTTACATTTGTAGTTATAGTTATGTGGTCCAGCCCATATTTTAACTTGCTAATAAAAATTACTTAATCCCTGGTTCTTATTGTTTGCACATGTTTGTGTGTGCACATATGTGTGCATACGAGAGATAGAGAGACAGAGACACAGAAACAGAAGAAGAATGAGTTACCACTGGATGAAGAAGAGGAAGAGAAAGAGTAAGAAGAATGGGAAGGAGAAAGGAGGAGAAGGGAAAGAGAAATATTGGCTTTATTCCCATTATGGAGTCTTTCATACCTAGTCATGCCTGAAAACCCACTGTAAAAGCCAAGGATGATCTTTGGGTGTTCCCAATGTCATCTCTAATGATTTTATACCAGTCTTGGGGATTTTGTCTACATTTCAGTTTTTAAACCACCTCAGTTTAATTTTAGAAGACTAAAAATTCTCTTTTTAAACTATGGATTGGGAACTAAAATGTGCAGTTTCACTAATGTGGCAGAATAGCAATGCAATCATCACTAGAAGCCACATTAAATACATGAATCTGTTATATAAAAAGGGCGGCAAAAACTTTTCTAAATTCAAAAGGAAAGTTGGAACTTACTATCCATTAAAAGGCTGTTTACCTGATCTATTATATGTAAGTCACATGATTTTGTGTTTCACCAATTACTTTTATTTCCATTCAGTTATTTCCATTCAGTTATTATATCTGTATAATCTTGTCATTCAATAGCAATCAGATATGATCGTAGTCTAAAGGAGTTAATGAAATCATAATTACTTTATACTAATTTATCTTTGTCTTTAATAATAACCATAGACTTAAGGCCTTTTTGACATTGAGTTTAGTTATCAACATATTTCAGTTGTGAGTTGAAATTAATTAGCATATTCTTCCTGTTTTGATTACTTTGCTGTCAGTTATATGCTGAGCTTAATTTTAATATCTCTGTGTTTTACTGAGTCAAGGAAGTTTTGGAACATAACTGCTGAACCTTCTGATTTTGCTGCTTGTTCTTTAGCATTTGTTAGATATTTCCATATATTCATATAATTTGATACTTATAAAAATATATATGAGGAAGCTGTTATTATCCTTATTTTATACGTTAGAACTAGGAAAGAGGCTAGGAAAGTCACTTGGTTCATAAGTGGCATACTTGGAACTAGAATCGTGTTCTACTCTTTGCAGTATCACATATACCCCTTCAACTGACATAGAAAAAAAAATAGGCTCCCTTGTGATAATTTTATATTCTTCCTCAAATGAAGGACTGAAAAACATCAGCATGAATTTTTGCATGTGAAAATGCAACCCTGCACAGAAATGAAATCAAAATAAACCATAGACCTAAATGTAAATGAAACCCAAAAAAAGGTAAAAAAAAATTCCTATACGATAATAGGAAAAAAATCTAGGTGACCTCAGAGCTGATTATGTTATTTTAAATATAATACTAAAAGCACATACCATGGGAAAAACAAATAACTTGGACATCATTAAAATTAAAGACTTCTGTTTTGTAAAATACAATGTTAAGAGAATGAAAAGACAAGCCACAGACTGGGAGAAAAATCTTTTAAAAATGCATATCTGATTATATCCAAAATATACAAAGAAATCTTAAAATTAAACAATAAGCACTAGGTAAGAGCTCTAAATAGACACTTCAACACAGAAGATATAAAAGTGGGGAGAAAACATATAAAAAGATGCTTAACATCATGTGTCATTAGGGAATTACCACTTAAAATAACAAGATACTATTACACATCTATGTATGAAAATGTCTAAAATTGAAAACACTGACAACACCAAATGTTAGCGAGGATACGGGGCACCAGGAAGTTCTTTGCTAGTGGAAATACACAATGGTACAGCCACTTTGAAAAACAGTTTGGTAATTTCTTACAAAACTAAACATACTCTTGTCATATGATCCAGCAATCATGTTCCTTGGTATAAGGAATTGAAAACTTATGTCCACATAAAAACCTGCATACAAATGATTATAACAGTTTTATTTACGATTGCCAAAACTTAGAAACAACCGAGATGTCTTTCAAAAGATGAATGGATAAACAAACTGTGGTACATCTATAAAATGGAATATTAATTAGCAATAAAAAGAAATGAGCTATCGAGCCAGAAAAAGTCATGGAGGGTTCTTGAATGTATAATACTAAGTGAAATAAGTCCATTTGAAAAGGCTCTATGCTGTGGATTCTAACTATATGACATTCTGGAAAAGGCTAAAATTGTGAAGATGGTAAAAAAGATCAGTGGTTGCCAGGTGTTTGGGAAGAGGAAGGAATAACAGAGCACAGGGGATTTTTAGAGCACTGAAATTGTCCTATGTGATACTATCTATAATGGAGTGTACATGTCACCATACATTTGTCAAAACCCATAGAATGTACACGGTAAATAGTGAACACTAATGTAAACTATGAACTTTAGTTGATAATAGTGTATCAATACTGACTGATCAATTATAACAAATGTATTACAGTAATGCAAGGTATTAATTATGGGGGAAATTATCATGTGTGTGGGGTGAGGGAATGTATGGGAACTCTGCATTTTCTGCTCAATTTTTCTTTAAATTTAAAAGTTCTCAAAAATAGTCTATTAATTTAAAAAATAATCATCTCAGAAAATATGTAGCACAGGTCCTTTCAAAATTCTGTGAACCTTGTTTTTACAGAATTAGTAAAGGGAGAATTGCTAGCATCTGCTTTTACAAGCCCATAAAATGTTCATGTAACTGCTCAGAGTGAAAGATGAAGAGATAAATTAATGATCCTTCTTCACCCAATAAATTCCCAAAGCCTTTATTCTTAAGCTGTTCTATCTACAATGGTTAAAAGCAAAAACTGAACTCTTATGCACAGTGAGCACTAAATGCATCATGTACTAAATGTAGTACAGTCATCACATATACAAGAAAATGTGTGTAAATGATGTCTGTATACATTTACTGTTGCATAGAATTTTGATTTGGAGCTCCTATTAAAGCAATAACAGCACAAATATAAGGGTTAGATACAGCCACATGCAAATATATATATATATATATATATATATATATATATATATATATATATATATATATATATATATATATATATATATATATATATATATATATTCAAACGCATATACAAGCTGATGAATACAAATATGCATATTATCAATGACTTTCAGTTTAACTTTCCATAGGTGATTTTATCTTAACTGTAACTTTATATGTGAAAATCATAGAATTGAAGCTTTCTCATCTCTTTATGAGGTGAGATAATACCTATGTCTATTTAACTTTGATCATGAAGCACTAGGAAAAAGACCACGTCATCTTGCCCATTGAAAATAATGGTAGGAATCAATCCCCCAAACAACAATTAACAATAATAATAATAATGGTAAAGTGAGAGCCAGTTTAAGCTATAATGATACCCTGGAAAAAATGAAGGTCTGCCATCCTCTCTGTCATTGCATTCAGCCAGCTTGCTAATCAAATACTGGCAGAATGAACTGGAGTTTAAGTAGCATCATTATTATGATTTAAATGTAAGTTCTTGTGAAAGACTGACAACGTTGGAAAGTAAAGTCATCCATTTATCTACAAAATAGGCAGAGCACTTGCAGTGACAATGCTTGCTTCCCCTTCACTGACATGCCAAGTAGTTTGAACTCTTTTCCAAAAGACCACATCTGGTGAGAAGAGAGTCTTAACCATCAGGGAGCAAATGCCCACATCATCATAACTAAAATAACAAAGCTAGTGAACTGAAGGCATAAAGTGCCCTATGTGCTCTTCCCAAAAGGCCCACAGAAGTTGAGGCTACTGCAAATGTCAAGATATTAGGATATTATACTTCCCTGTCCCAGAAAATTTGCATATGATAGGATCTAATTAAACTAAAAATGGGAGATATATTTTAGCTTGCATTCCATCTCCAAATGTTACTGTGTGAGAGTTTTTGAGGATCTGATATTCTATAGGGACTTGATGGGAAAGACCAATATAATCAACTACCCTTTCTTTGCCCTCTATTTACCAACTACCCAGCTGTTTCTTTTTTATATCTCAAAACTCATGGAGGATGCCATAAACAGGTTAAAGTATTTATAACCAAATTTTCATTACACTGTCTCTATTTTTTCTTCAACCAGCATCACCCCACAGTTGTTCATCATCAACTTCCTTTGAGCTCCCATGATACCCCAAAATCATAGCCTTTTCCTTTTTCCCTGAATGAGCAACATCAGGAATGAGATTCTCTTTTATTGGGACAAATGCCAACTATTACATATATTGGGTTGTTGGAAAACTCACGATGCATGTTTGTGACAGATGGCACTAGTTCATTTTTGGAAGTACTAGAGTCATTCACATCTATGTTATTGCTATGTCATTTGACAGCTGACAGTTCGAGCTTCATTCTAAAAAAAAATTGAGCGATTTGGTTGAGTTTTGGATATTTTACAACAAGTTGAAGATGGAAGACCAAACTGTGCATTTTTGCCATATTTTACTGTTTTACTTCTGTAAGGGGAAGAACGCGCGTTAAGCTTGTGAAAAGGTGCATAAAGTTTACGGTGACAATGCTCTACAAGAACGTCAGTGCCAATGATGGTTCATGAAATTCCAAGCTGGTGATTTTGATCTTAATGACACTCCTCGGTCAGGGAGGCCCACCGAGGTTGATGACTACAAAATAAAGGCATTGATCAAGTCAAACCCATGTTACACAACAGGAGAGATTGCAGAAACATCGAACACCCATCATTCAAGTGTTCAAGACCAGCTGAAGAAGCTGGGATACGTAAGCAAGCTCAATATTTGGGTTCTGCATGAACTCAAGTTCATTTGACGGCACATATAAACATCTGCGATATGCTCATTAAACATGAGGAAAACATTCCTTTTTTGAAGCGACTGACAACTGGTGATGAGAAGTGGATTGTTTACAACAATGTGGTGCACAAACGGTCTTGATCCTGACATGATGATTCACCTCAAACGACATTGAAAGCAGACACTCATCAGAGGAAGGTTATGCTCTCAGTATGGTGGGATTTTAAAGGTGTCGGTTGTGTTTTTTGAGTTCCTACCAAGGAACCAAACAATTAATTCAAATGTGTACTGTCGACAATTGGACAGTTTGAATGAATCCATGATCCAGAAAAGTCCAGAGCTTGTTAATTGTAAAGGAGTTGTGTTCCATCATGACAACACAAGACCACACACAAATCTGATCACCCATCAAAAATTACTGGAGCTTGGATGGGAAGTGTTGCAACACCCACCATACTCATTTGACCTTGTGCCGTCAGACTTCCACTTGTATTGCTCTCTTTAAAACGCCTTGCGTTGTATAATGTTCAATTCAGATGAGGCTGTAAATCAGCACCTTGTTCAGTTTTTCGCAAATAAAGACAGGTCCTTCTATGAATGAGGAATTATGAAGTTCACTTTTCAAGAGGTTATTGAACAAAACAGGCAATATATCATTGATTGATCTTTGTTCTTTATATAAATAAATGACCTTTGAAAAACATAGACAAAATACGTCATGACTTTTCCAACAACCCAATACAATAATACTAAGAACAGATTCTCTTTTTGAGCCCTTTGTGATGGATTATTCTTTACCTGCACTTTACCTGTATTAATTCATTCAATTCTCAAAACCAACCTATGATCATCTTCATTTTACTGATGATAAATTTCAAGTCACATCACAGAGCTAATAACTGGTGGACCCTATATATAGAGATTGACTCTCATACTCTGCTTCCTCTCTCTCAAACAATTGAAGCAACATAAAACCAAGTCCACAGGATGCCCAATACTATTTGAATTGTTATCAAATTCCATTTGATTAAAAAGTATGTTCAAATGAAATAGAGCTTTACCCATTAGGGTTTTTATTTGCATAGTCAGAATATTGCCTTAGCCACTATTTGGATTCTCTCAATCCACTTCAGATGTGTATTTGAGAAATTATTAAAATCCAGGGAAATTCCTCAAGAATCACTATTTCAAAAAGTAATTTCTTATCTGGAGATATAATTCATGTAGAACAATAATAAAACCTGGGTGGGATAAATCAGAAAGAATCCATGACAAAAATGTGGTAAATTCTATATCTAATCAATAGCTAGTTCCCTGTATCCTAGTCCTTTATGAACTACCTTAACATTCTTCAATGAAAAACAAAACAAAATCCACCAAATGCCACCTCCAAAACACACACACACACACACACACACACACACACACACACACACACACACTTATAAAATTATAAACAGATATTTTAGGTGAGTTTTTAAAAACTAGATAATTCATAAGTTATAATTAACAAATTGTCTCATAGAGGGATGTGAAATCAAAAATCCATGGCAAATACTGCTAATTGATTATGTGGGTCTTTCCCATCAAGCTGTTATAGGATGTTAGAATCATTCTTAACAAATGCGTCATGCAGCAACATCTGGAGTTGGATTGTAAGATAAAATATGTTTCCCATATTTCCTGCAAAAGTAAAAATACTGTACCAATTTAACTCTGAGTGTCAAAGACATTATTATAGAAGCCCCAAATACACAAGAAAAAATGACATATGTATTTTATTTGGCTGTGTCTCTTTTCAAACTCATCTGTCACAATTAACTACCTGGCATATTGTGCTGGGCAGAGGGTTCAGCAGTAACCCTCATAGAACCCTACTTCTTATTCACATGGTTTGAAAAATGGTGTGTTTCAGTTTGTCACCATGTTCAGCCATCAATCAACCTTTAATTATTTTACTTTTTTGCAGGTCTTGTTCACTGTATTTTTTTTCCATTTGTAGGAGAAAAATATGCTCATTCACATGAATAAATCTGTATTCTTTATTTTTCAAGGAATATGCTCCCTTCTGGAGATGTACATTAAAGGGAGGGAGGAGAAAATATAGGAAGCTGAACTCTAGAAGTGGTCTGCCAGTAACTGCAATAAAGCAGTTTACTTGTACTCCAAAGTTTCTATATGGTATACAAGATATAAAGTACCTTCAATACCACTGTTTTATAAAACAGGGAATATGTGAACATGAAAAACACATCTATTCCCCACAGGAATCAAAAGAAAAAAAATCTCAAAGTTCAACTGATATTTATTGAAAATTTGACGTATTTTGAATGAAAAATAAAACATTGAGACTGCCCCTTATCTTAAACAATATTCTGTCCTAATGTCATCTACTATTTATAGTGCTGAATTAGTTCTAAACAATGTAATTGTATAAAACTGATCATTGTCCTGAGAGATCATTTATTTAAGGTTAATAACTCTTATAAAAGAATGAAATGCACACTCTCTATATTAAGAGGCTTGATCCCCATCTGCATAAGAAGCTAGACACATTTCTCTATTCAAACTCAAACTAAAGTTGGTGAAAATTGGGTAATCAAAGGAGGAGCTTATTGGACAGTTAAATGATTGAGATAGTGGTAGTGACATTGATAATGAACCTCAACACTTATTTTACCAACAATCTCTTTTTCTCCCACCTTGCTTCTTAAACTTTAATCACATTGCATTGGGAGGGAGGTCAGGTGAATAGTAATTATTTTTTTCCAATTCTCAAACAACCAAACAATTTGGATAATTGGGTAGGAAGCTCTACTCTGTCATTTTTTTTTTCTTACTCAAAGAATTTTACACATGGAAAGACATTGATAAGGTGTCTCATCAAGCCTCTTATTTCATTATTTAAGAAACAGGAATAAACAAGATGAAGGCTTTCCACAATATCATGCAACTGAATAGATGTTTGACTCCAGATTTCTACTCCAGTATAATTTTTACTACCTCATATCTCTGAAATATTTTACATCTTTTATTTCCAGTGGATTTTTTAACTTATCTTTAACTCATTTTTTAAAAATTTCTATCAAAGAGCATTTGAATCTGTGAGGTCAATCACTCATCAAATGGAGTCCTTATGGAAGATAGCATTCCATATTGTGAATACTGAGCGATAAATCATAGTCAAGAAAACAATACGTTCTTCTAGAGATGTTATACAATTTGTAGGCAATGTAACATTAACAAAGCTATTGATTGTCAAGAGAAAATCACCATTAATCTGGACCTAAAAATATTAATCGATCTTCATAATAGAGTAGACTTGAGGAGAAATGTGGGTAAACAATATAGACAATCCAGAAAGTTTTGGCTTTGAGAAACCTATGAGGCATCTGCTTAGCTCCCTTCTTAACAGAAGTCTGATATGGATCAGAGGGCTTCTCCATGCCATCCTCGATGTGCAGTGAGGTTGGCTCTACCCTGGACATCTCTACTTCAGAGCTCAAGCCCAGCACGAAAGATGACTATGTTCACTCAGCCTGCTTACCAACCTTTCAGAAATTCTGATTGAAGGCATTGATGTGTCTTAGCTGCTTAATTTCTTAGAAAAAGCTACACCTTTCCTCTCAGACCACAGTGCTCTTTTTATCACTTCTTAAATAATTCATAGCTGATGTTCTTCAAACTTTTTAGAATAGACATTCCCTAATTATAGGTATTTACTTATCAAATAATAACTTATTTATACATTATTATTCTAATAATGACTGATATATAATAAAATATATACAAAACTCAGACATTTTTAAAGGGTAAGTTGATGATAAAGTAAAGATTCTTCATATTTGTTTTTTGTAAATTTTCTGTTTACAGTACAAAACAGCTTTGTGTCCTTGCAAAAAAATATTATTAACCATTTTAATGAGAGAAATGTGAGTGAATTCACTATATTATTTGTGAAAATATATTTTTCAGAACTTTAATGACACAGCAATTCTTCATTCAGTTTATTTCAATCACTGGTTTTAATGGCTCTCATAGCTTAAAAGTATACCTTGCAAAAATATGTGGATAGATATAAAAGAAATGCATTAGTATTTGCTCTTTCTAATTAATTATACTCATTTTTCATCTTACTCACCAATTATACAAAGTTATTTGTTTAAATGTATCTGGTAAATTTCTGCTTTCCCTGATATCACTCATTATTTTCTTCACAAACTAATTGGAAATTGCACCATTTTTATATTATAAAAAATAGCTCAGTATTCATTATATTTTTCACTTGGAAAGATTGAAAATGTTTTAAGTTTTCAAATATTTATTAATCATCATCATAACTAACATAATTTTTCCAATTTATTCCTCATGGTAACTAAGAAATAGGTATTATTTATTATCTCTATTTACACATGAAGAAACATGTATGAGCTTTTATAAGTAACACAGCATTTTCCCAGTATCTTCTAATAATTCCCTGTATTATCAGTTTTATTTTGGAAAGTTGTCACGTCCTCAGTCATGTAGCATAACTTGAAGGAACAGTAAAGTGTAAGAGAGTGGTTGTGGGTATATTTGCACACGTGTGTGTATGTTTAAAACATATCTATACACCATAGTGCTGAAAGCCATCTATCATTCCAAAATTTTGCAGCAAATTTGATATACATTTCTCTGTAAAACTGAACATTAGCTTTGAAAACACTTTCACACACTTGATCACAAAGAAAGTAAGAATCTCTGTGTGTAATAAAGAGTTCCATGGTCATTCTCAATATCTTCACATAATAATATAAAGATTTTACCAAAAACATAAAGCCCAAATTCACCACACCCGGCTCATGAAAACTGCAGCTGGTTACAATAAGGTGAGAGCAAATGATAGCAAAAAGGAGCCACCATCAAGAGTTCTTCCTGCTGCTCCCTCTCCTACTCTAGAGAAAGACTTCTTATATACCAACCCAGTGTCAAGTCTGGCTATACAAAAATGATTTATTTATTTCTTATTTTTAGATTAAAATAAATAAAAATGGATAGAGATCCAAGATGGTAAAGTAGATAAACGCTGTGCCTGCTTCCTTCCACGAACACGTTAAAATTACAACTGAATTATAGGGCAATCAACCTGTAGAGCCATCTGAAATCTGACTGAACAAAAATTTTATAATTAAGGATATAAAGAAGTTGGTAGGAGGGGCAGAGACACAAAGCAGGGTGGCCCCAAACCTCCACATGGCAATTGAGAATCAGAAGGAATATCTCAGCCATAAAAGTATCCCTCAGAGAAGCAAGAGACCCCAACCCCACATTAGGCTCCCCAGGCCAAAGTACTGGTGCAGGGAAGAGAATCCCCTACAATATCTGGCTGTGAAAAAGAGTGAGGATTCTGACCATCCGGGTGGGATGAAAGACTGCAAGAAACTCAGGAGTCCTCTTAAAAGGCCCACACACATACTCACTCACTCGCAGGCACTCACCCTGCGCTCTGGAGGAGATACGGTGAATCAGGGGCATGTTGAAGATATACTAGGAAAGACTGAGTTGTGTGGCTGCAAGGCAAAAACTGGAGGGACAGTTGCCATTTTCACTGTGTGGAGTCCTTCTCCCATGCAGCAGGCAGGCAGGCACCATCTTTCCTCTGTTGAGCCTGCCCCCACAGGTCAAATCTGAATCTGATTGGTCTGGTGAGCTCTGCTGGGACCCCACCCCACTCAACTCCCACAACATTGGAAGCACTTTCTCAGCAATCAACCAGCCTGCCGGCATTGCACTCTTTCTTGGAAAACTATCATAGTCCATGGGCCCCAGGTGAATAATGACTAGCTTTGGAGTGCTCTGAGACTTTTGCTGAGCAGCTCCAGGCTCAGCAATGGCACCAAACCAGAATCTACATTAATCTGATGATCACAACTCTTCCCACTCTACTGATTCCCTGAGATCCTGCCTCACCCAACTCACATACGGCAGGAGGATTTATCAGTGGTTGAACATTAAGGGAGCATGCAGGTGGCAGTAGACCTCGGGGTGTCCCAGCTTTTTGCAGAGCTACCCCAGGCCTGGTGCTGCTGGCAGATATTCTTGGTTCACACTGTGGCCTCTCTCATGTACCTCCAGGTTTAGCATCAGCAGCAAACAACCATGGATCGCTTTGTAGCTCCTACCACCTAGTCCCTGGCCAGTCACAGGTAGTGGGTGACCTAGACCTGCACCATAGCCCCTCCCAAGAGGCCCCAGAACCAACATACTTGGAGGGTGACTTCAGATCACAGCTGAACGATGCCCAATTAGCCCCACAAGTGTCAAACACAAAGAAGGGTCTCAACAGGCACCAAAGCCTACTGGGCATATCCCACTCAGTAAGGTAAGCCCCTCTACACAGCAGCCAGTAAGCTGTGGACATGGACAATCTGTACAGCAAATCAGCCTGAGGTTCAATCCCACCCACTGATGTGCCAATTGCAATCAAGGCTGAACTATAACAGAAGGGCACACACAACTGACCCAAGGAACACTCAAAGTGCTGACTAGGGAGACTGTGCCAGGGCCCCACAGGGCACCTACTACATAAGACCACTTGGCCAAGACTGGAAGAAATAGCGGATTTACCTAATTCATTGAAACAAACAGAGAGGCAGCCAAAATAGGGGGGAAAAAATATGTTCCAAGTGAAAGAACAGGAGAAAACTTCAGAAAAAAAATAAACAAAATGGAGGCAAGCAGCCTACCAGACAGAGTTCAAAACAATGGTTAAAAGACACTCAAATAACTTCAACAAACAGATAACAAGCATAAAAAAAGATATAGAAGCCATAAAAAAAAACAGTCAGAAGTGAAGAATACAATAACTGAAATGAAGAATGCACTAGAAGGAATCACCAACTAACTAGATGAAGCAGAGGATCAAATCAGTGATTTGGAAGACAAGGTAGCAGAGAACATCCAATGACAATAGCAAAAAGGAAAAAGGATCCAAAAAAATGAGGATAGTTTAGGACACGTGTGGGACAATAACAAGCATAATAACATTCCCATCATAGGGATACCAGAAGGGTATCCAATGGACACTTGTCTTATTAGGGAGAACACTTCATGGACAGTGTAGA
>NW_017731565.1:1341486-1411040 GCF_001890085.2 Hipposideros armiger | reverse complement strand
ACTCACTTCAGATTGAAGGACACAACAGACAGAAAGTAAAGGGATGGAAAAAGATATTTCATGAAAATGAAAAAACAAACAAACAAACAAACAAACAAACTCAAAACTTGGAGTAGCAATACCTATACCAGACAAAATACACTTTAAAACAATGGCTATAACAAGAGACAAAGAAGGACCCAGTAATCCCACTTCTTGGTATTTATCTAAGAAACCCAAAACACTACTTCGAGGGGACATGTTCATCCATATGTTCATTGCAGCATTGTTTACAGTGGCCAAGATGTGGAGGCAGCCTGGGTGCCAGCCAGTGAAAAATGGATAAAGAGAAGGTGGCACATATATACAGTGGAATATTGCTTAGCCATGGAATTGAATGGATTCTTGCCATCTGCGGCTGCATGGATGGACCTGGAGGGTATTGTGCTGAGTGGAGTGTCAGACAGAGAAAGACAGATGCAATGTGTTTTCGCTTATATGTGGAATCTAAAGAACAAAATAAACAAAACAGAAACAAAGTCATAGATACAGAAAACATTTTGATGGTTGCCAGATGGGAGGGGGTTTGAAGTGTGTGTGTGAAAAAGGGGAAGGGACTAATAAGTACAAATTGGTTTTTACAAAGTTATCATTGGGATATAGGGTATAGAATAAGGAGTAGTCAATAATATTGTAATAACTATGTATGGTGTCAGGTGGGTACTAGATTTGTTGGGAAGATAGATGGGAGGTTGGGGCCAGGGTGAAAAAGGTGAAGGAACTAAGAAGTACAAACTGGCAGTTACAAAACAGCCACAAGGATGTAAAGTTTAGCACTGAGAATATAGTTAATGATATGGTAATAATTATGTATAATGTCAGGTGGGTACTACACTAGTCAGAGGGATCACTTCTTAAATTATATAAATATCTAACCACTATGCTGTACATTTAAAGTTAATACAAAATTATATTGAATGTCAAGTGTAATTGAAAAAATTTAAAAAGGGAGAAAAGGTAAAGGAGAATAAGAATTCCAAATTCCCAGGTATAAATGAAATAAGTCATGGGAATGGTAAAGTACAGCATAGGGAATATATAGTCAATAATATCGTGATACTGTGGTACAGTGTCAGATGGTAGTCGGACTTACCATGGTGATCACTTCCTTAGGTATGTAAATGTTGAATAACTAACGTATAACCCTGAAACTAATATAATATTATAAGTTAGCTATATTTTTAATAAAAATACTTTAAAAATAAAAATAAATTTTAAAAAATGGATATTTAATAGCTTGTTTTTGTTTCATTCTGTAATTTCTCCGGCATTTTGAGCACCCCATGCTAGAGTTCAATCATGCTTGTACGTGGCTTGCACAAGGCAGAAACATACTGTTAATGTCTGTTGATGATGTGATGAAATCTAGAACCAGATTATCTTCTCTGGAGACACTAGAGGTTTCTTGAGTTCCAAAGTCTATTCACATCCCTCAACTGACTTGTACAGGAAATAAAACTTCTTACATGTGCTGCACTGAAAACCAGTTCTTTACTTGCAGAGAAAATGAGCAGGGAAATGGCTGCAGAAGGATCAGTCAGATACTCCTCATCTCACCTCAGGTTAGGATTTGGGGCATTTTGAAAGAAAATTAGACCAAAATGTTATTTTTTTTTGTTATGGCACCCTTTTCTCTGAAAAAAACAAAAAGGAATAATATGTCAAAAGATACAAAAATGTTCCTACTTTCATTATGACACTACAGGTGCAGGACCTTGGCAACTTCATTTTATCTTATACACCTTAGTTTCCTTACGTGTAAACAGAGTGTTATCTGTAGCTTAGTGGTGTTCAAACTTTATTTTGCAGCTAAGCCTTTTATTATGTGACATTTTCAGTGGCATGATAAACATTAATAGGAATGAGGGCACCATGGGCTTCTTTCTTCCCCTACAGCAGCTTGCAAGGTGTATCTGGGGACCTGAAAGTGCCCCAGATCACAATTTGAAAAAAAACAAACTGGGTCTCAAAGGCGCTGTCTAGCTCTAAGACACTATGATTGACGAGTCAGGAAACTTAATTCGGTTTTATACCTTTTCCTTGACTCAACAGAGGATGACTCAATATTGTAAAATGGTAAGTTTATGTAACTCTGTCACTTAAAGGCAGAAAAATTGTAGTCCAGGCAATTCTACTGAAATGTTTTCATCTACAAGGAGTTTATCCTCAACAAGGTCACTGAGGTTATTAACTAGACCCTTTGTACTCAACCATTCCCAAATAAGCTAAGTCACTATTCATTAACCTTTCTCTTTCTTGTTAAATAGCATCATTAGAAATCATCAATAGATGAGAGCTCAAATTATACTTCTCATGATGTGTATTCTTATTTTTGCCTTGTTTTTTTGAGGTCAGCAAACAAGCCAAAAGCCCAGGAAGGCACAGAGGCAATAGGGACATGGCTATATAAAGAAGGCTTTCATTAACCTTGCTGACCCACCATAATTTCAAATGTCAGCAGCTAATCAGAGACACACTGACATCATCAATGGATGGAGAAGAGAGCTATCCTGTGGGATCAATCTTTTCTCTGAGTCTGAAATATATATTTATAACGCTGCAGGGTTACTTTTGCTCTGAAGTGATGGTGGGAAATTTTCCCTCTACTATTGAAATACATGCTTCTAATGCTGAAGTTAATCATTAATTTTGATGGAACAGCAAAAACATTTATTCAAATGTCAGAAACTGACTACATTATTGGCTTCTCTTCTACTAAATTCTCCCATGGCATTTTGACAATATGGGCAGCTGTAATGTTTGACTCACTAATCCAGAAAAGAAAAGGTAAGCTAACCTATATTTCTTTTCTTACAAAGAATTTTTCTCTCATAAATTATATTTATCTCAATGGGGGAAATATACATAATTACTTTTGGTGCTAAAATTTCTAATATAATAAAATGGCCATTAATTTTCCATTCTCCTAGTAGGAACTATCTCAGACACATAACAAACTATTTAAATAGGTTTAGCCAAGTCCAGGAGAAATGGGAGGTGAAAGTTTACCTAAGAAAGATAAGAATTTGCAATTTGAATTTTATTAATATCATGGTTTATATAAAACTTATCATTAAAATGAGTTTCTCTTGGTAAAATCGTTGCTTGGATCATTACTGATCCAGTTGTCCTAGCTGAATATGCAAATAAATATGCAGTGATACCCCAAATTTTCAACATATATAATGTACAATTCCTGGTTTCTAAAAATTATTTTAGACCTAAAAACAAACAAACAAAAAACACCTCAAAAAATTTGTAAAATTCCTGATTCAAGACTCTTGGGCCTTTCATTAAACTCAAGTAGTTTTGTCCCATTCATGGAAAGCACAGTGAGCCTGTGGGTTCCTGAAATAAGCACCTTTACATTTAATCTGATTCAATTCATCTCATTTAAAAACTATTCTCCAAAGATTTGAGCTTATACTTTAGAATAGTTAGTTGATGAAAACAAGGAAGTGGAATCTGAGATGGATCACGTGCTCTTTGGTATAAAATATCAATATACAAAAGTGATAAGGAAGAGTAAAACCTACAAAAACAATATTTTTGAGAAAATAAGAGAACAAAATATATAAATTACAGTTAATCTTTAGTACCTGTACGGGGAACATCAGCACCTAATTTTCAAGGTAAAAAAAACGTCTCTTAAAATGCAAAATGAAAATATTTACACCTATAGCTATATTTTCAGTTGTGAGAGAATAGTAATAGAATAATCAATACCTTTGATTTTTGTCAATTCCTTTACAATAATCTAGGAAAGTGTAAGCTGTTATAAGAACCACAAAATTACTGATGGGCTAACTATTTAAAATTAGATTCCTCATTTTGCAAACTAGATTCCTCTATATAGGAGATTCAGTTTAATGAAAGAATGACTCTATACCCATTTTCACTTCAACTGGTTTTGAAAATCCAAGTAATTAATTTCTTCATGGAAATATTTAATTACAAAATAATGGATGGAGAAATGTTCTTACAGTTTGAGTTCAAGAGTTTGTCTCTTATAAAGTTTGTAACCACATGTGAATCATTTAATGTCCCTGGTATTTTTATGAAGATCAATAAATTTTAATAATCTCATTTGAATTACTTAATCCCTATGGGATTATACTGAAGATTTAATACAAGACAACAAAAGAAGTCATAACATTTTCCTTTGACCTGATACATCACTGATGCCCCTCTAGAACTCGCACACTTCTGATCTTTCCATTTGAATCATGTGCTTACACAGCCAGGCTCTACCAGATGTGCTTGCTTCACCATAGATAACTTAATTTAATTAAACATGAAATAAACTGATAAACTACAGGTGTGCAAAATAGGTGTAGAAGAGACAAGTATAAAAGTTTTGGGAAAAACTTTTCACTCATATCACAAGTATGTTTAAATTTGTGTCCCCTTAAAAGCATACTGGAAACCATAAAGCATTTAACAGCATTTGTTTATTCCATTGAGGTAATTTCAATCCTAATCAGCAGGCTCATATTTCAAGAAAATAGCCTAGGTTCTGTATCAAAAGATGTCTGAACAGGTGTGCCCATTTTAAACTAGAATTAAATATTTAAAACAGGTTTAGGTATTATTATTTATTGTGCCACCTGATTTTTTCAGCTAACTGAACACTTTCCAGTTCTAATACATTTATTTATATAAGAGAAATTCTATAGATAGCTTAGATAGATAGATGATAAATAGATACATAGATGATAGATAGCAGATATATATTTATTCACACTCTCTCTCTCCACACACACACATACACACACACATGCACAAACTATAAAGTGTTAAATCGTTATTTTTTAAGCCTTCATGATAAATTTATTTGCACAAATAATTTAGAGTGACAGTTTAGTATATACTTGTCTGTCTATTATTTTTCTTAAATTAGTTCTGAATATTTAAATATGGGAAATAAAGTCATAGAATTCTGAGGATTTAGTGCATACGATTTTAGGTCATCTAAGCCACGCCATTCATATTGCAAAGGAGAAACTGAGCAACCCAGCCTCAAGATGAATCGCCCTCCGTAAAACACAGAGAAAAATATAAGTGCATACAATAGTTTTCTGTTATGGGTAATTCAGATGCTGTGGCCTCCAGCTTACTCCATGACATGGTTTATTCTTACAATGTCGGGGTCTTGGCTTCATTTCTTCATATATATGAGACTATAAAATATCTGGTATGCTATTAATTTACAGATAGCAAGGTCAGTTTAACAGAAACAAAATTATTGAAATTCGTAATATAATTCATAGTATATTATTTATATACTCAGAAATGAGAACTTTGATTTTTTTTCTAAAAACTGTTATAGACTTAATGATTTGGAGAAATATTTTGGAATAGAAGTTGGATGCCCTCAGCATTTAAAAAGTATCTTAGGGGCCAATCCATGAACAATGTCCACTTGGGAAGTGAAAATTGTACTTTTATCTTACTTTTTTTAAATATTCACTTAAATGGGTAATGTGCACTTTATTTATAATGTTGTGCTAACATCTGAACTTAGGTGAAAAAATTAGAGGCTTGAAGCATAGTCCTGATTATCAAAAGCCCTTTGTTTTGCCATGAACATATCTAATTGTCTACTATTTCTACATTTTGAGGCTCTGTCTATAAAGAAAATGCTGCAACAAATATAAATGTCATAGTAAAAGCTAACCTGTTTTACTAGGTCACTGTTTTATGCAGCTGTATACCATTATGCCTGGCATATAGTAAGTACTTTTTTTTTGATTGAATGAATAAATGCATTTGTTTATACAGATAAGATGCATGGAAACAAAACCTGACATTTGTTCATGTCCTATTTCCCAAAGATGACTTCCTACAGCATTTATGTATTAGCCAATTTCTTTTTCTGTTTAGTGTTTCTGGGATCTTAAAATTCAATTAAGTTTTTTTAGTTTTATCTATTCTAAACTAGCAGTTGCTACTCTTTTTCTTGCTAATGCTGGCATTAATTTCTGTGTATAATTCATTCTGTCTTTAAAAGCTCTGAGAAAGGCTCTTACATCCCCTCATTACCCACAACTTATTTGGGCATTAAAATTTCTTAAATTATCCTTTACTGCT
The DNA here is from genome assembly GCF_001890085.2 of Hipposideros armiger. Lineage (NCBI taxonomy): Eukaryota > Metazoa > Chordata > Mammalia > Chiroptera > Hipposideridae > Hipposideros > Hipposideros armiger. The sequence continues at coordinate 1,404,911 of NW_017731565.1, read as the reverse complement.
GTTGTGCTGGTGACCCTTTTAAGTTTGTAAACAAATGCATTTGTTCTCTATATGTGTATGCTTTGCCTTCTAAACAGAGTGAAAATGAACCTAGAATCTTTATCTTATTCTCAACAGGCTTTGATGATACAATTAAAACACAAAGTAACAGAAGTTAAATTATCAATAAGAGTCATTTATTTTGCATTTTTATTTTAAAGAATACTTAAGAGAATTGTGATGAATTAGCAGTGACAAACTACTTCTTGCAGGCTGATTTTGTGTGGCGAGTTTAATTAAACATTGCAGCTGTTTATCTCTATGGTGATTAAATTTTCATATGTAAATTACATGTATTAAGATCAAGATACTTATGTAAATGTCACTTGCCTTAATGTTTTGTGTTACTGTTATTAACATCTAACCATCAGTTTATAATCTTCTTGTGTTAAAATCTATCAGCATGGATACATTGTTAAGGCAAGTAGATACAGATCCTAAAAACAAACAAGTTTATTTTGTATTTTTATCTACAACCTAAAGTTTATCATGCAATCTAATTTGTTTACAGAAAAAGAATATCTAAAGCATCTAGGAAGAACACCTGTCTACTTCCAAATTCTATTCCTTAAACAGTACATTCTATTTATAACCTAAATGTGTATAAATAGATGGTTAAGGAAAAATACCAACAATCAAAAACAATTATTATACTTTCCAGAAATGCAAATGTGTAGACAAGAGCAACAGATATACCATGGCATATGCCTTTGGAGTCACTATATGGGTATTGTCAATATACATAACTTTAGAAAAAGGTAGTCAATTCACATCAATTTCATGCTTTTGATTTTCAGACTAGTTCTTCACTCCCTGGACAGAGGGAAGGTTAGGATAAAGCAAGGTGGTTGAGAAAAATCCTCAAATAACAATGGTGGCCTCACATTGCTCAATATAGCTCCTCCCCCAACATTAATTTACTCTTTAAACCAGAAGCAATTTGGTTTCTAAGCAGAATAAAGGAGAGTGGCTTACTAATTGTCAGTCAGCCAAAAGGCCGTTGACAATACAAAACTTTCTTTCAGATATTACAGACTGGCATGGATTGGAGAAGGTGTCACCTTTGTGACAATACTTGTGCCACGTCTTGATTTATTATCCACATTTAGATTCTCCCTGCTATAGCACATCAGGGTCTATCACCATTTGAATTATAAACAACACTTTGCTTTGTATAGTTCCAACAAGATTCTTCTTAATAAATCAAACTAAAAATGAAAAGAAAAGGGTGATTTCCCCTTCACTTGGTAAGTACAGTTGTTTATAGCAATGGACTCCAAACAATCTAAATACTAACCTCCCTCAAAATGTATTTGTGTGTGCACACGAATATATGTATGTTTTCATAAATGATGTCTGTCATTGCTAAGTTATATATTAGTAAAGCTTTCTTTCATATATAACTGAAATAGATAGAAGTTCTAATATTTTCTCTCACATCCCATGGGACCATTTTGCAGGGTTCTACTTGGAACCAGTACTCCACATATGTGACAGCACTGGGTCAGTATATTAGCAGTCTCAGGTCTTGTTAGGGTTCTTTAGCATTCCTCTGCTTCTTGAATTTGCCAGCCCTTGCATCTATATATAATATATTTTAGATATATTATGTTCACAGATTATGAGAGGATAAAGACAAAAAGAGGAAATGATAGAGTCAGGTAGATTTGTACTCTTACATTAGCCTATTGTTAAAAAAAGGTTAACATCACATTACAACAGTGACTCTGAACTTCTCCAATAAGACACTAGGTATTTTCAAATGCTATATATTTATGTCTATTTTGTTATGTGCAGTGGTCTACTACATTTTGGGCATTGATAAATATTTGTCAGAATATTATTGAATAATCATAGTTCTTATCACCTCATGCACCACTTTCAACTAATTTATTCTCTCTTATCTTTTTTACTTTTGGCTTAAATAAGTTTTTGTTTTGTTTTGTTTTGTTTGTTTGTTTGTTTGTTTGTTTGTTTTCTCACAGTTTCGGAGGCTGAGAAGCCAAGATCAAGGTGCCAGCAGATCTGGTTCTTGATGAAGGCTGCCTTCCCGACTTGCAGACAGCTGCTGCCTTCCTGTTGAATGTTTACATAGTGGAAAGAGAGCGAGCAAGCTCTGGTGTCTCTTCCTTGTCTTGCAGAGGCACGAATATGATCACGGGGGTCCTATCCTCATCATGTTTCATGGATGTACACTTATCCTCAAACTCACTGAATTCTATACATTAAATATGCACAGATTTCACATGTCAATCATGCTTCAATAAAATGTTTTAAAAAAATTGAACATGACTCAAGAAAAGATGTCCACGACAAATCCAAAAGATGCCCAGGCAAGTAAACAAACTCTTTCGGAATCAGATGAACTGTGGTTTTATATGTCTGTGCATATGTACATATGGTTTAGTTTAATAAAATTACTTGTTTTAAAAAAAATAAAAGAACCACTGGAGACATAAAGGGGAAAAAAAGGTTTGCCTAGTATTCCAAAAGCCAAAGGAAGAGAGTGGTGCAAGGTAGAGAAGTGATCAAGTCAAAAGAGGACTGAAGATTGCCCATGGACTTGGCAACATGGAGGTCACTGGTAGCTTTGACAGTGTGATGGGGATCAATGCCAGGCTGGACAAGGAACACATGGAAGGTGTATGAGTGGAGACAGTGTCTTTTCAAACTACAAGTCATTTGAGAAATAAATGGAAGAAAGAGCAGAAAATGGAAAGGAACATGGGATTCTGGGAAAAATTTTTTATTGTTTTTTCAGACAGAGAATGGTAAGGGGTGTGTATCCATTATGAATGGGTTTGGTTGTAAGATTGTTATGGACTGAATGTTTGCATTCTACCAAGTTTCATAATTTTGAAGCCCTAAACCGCAATATAATGATATTTAGACATAAGGCATTTGGGAGGTAATAAATTCAGTGAATTTATTTTCAAAGGGCTCTCTCAGAATTCATATTTTTTCAGGTGTTTAATATCACTTTAATACTTACAAGCTTTCTGTCAGTGTCTCCAACTTTCCATTAATACTTTATATGCTTATCAATTACAATCTTGTTTCCTTAATTCATCTTTAAAATGAGAAAGGGTAAAGAAATACCACATACCATAGAAAACAAAATTTTTCATTATCAGAAGAATCTTTAAAGATAATCATATTCACCTATCTCCCTCAAATGAAAACATTTAGTAAGTGTATTGATCATAAGCTTCTCAAGCTCCTTCTTCTTTGATTTGAGAGAACTGAGTATGAAAACAGTTATTTCTTATTTAATCCATAGATAGCTGAGTTCCTTCAGATTTTATCTCAGTATAGTGAAATGTTTAAAGAAAATACAATTTGACAAACATTTTGTAAAGACAATGTAACTCATCACTGTAGGCTTTCTTGAATGGTGATGCATTGGTTTACACAAAGAATTTCACAACACAATTTTGTGAACCATTTCACTTTTCTCCCATGTCTGCCCCCCCACTCCTGAGAGATGATAAAAATTTCTCCCTTTCTTCCTAATGACTCCAACCCTTCATCCCCATATTGTTTTCTTGTTCTCTCCCAAACATCATACCTCTTAGCTAGTCTCCTTTCAAAATTCTGGATCCTTGCATGTATATTAACCCTCCATGGGAAGCCCCCTGAGAAGTCTCAACTAACTCCCTTTCTGACTCTTGTTCTCTTAGCAGCTCTAACACTGGAAGTCTGGTGAATAAAATCCTCCATTTTGTTTCACTCAGAAGGTGAGATTTAATGCCCACTCTTTCACTTAGTTGAAGGTGGTCCATCTGTCCCAAGCCTCTCTATTTCTTTACTTGTCAACATTATTCCCCACATTTCAACAATGAGCAGTCATAATTATCTATTAACATGTTTAAATCAAGATTTCTGGATTCCCACAGGGAGACAGGGATTGCATAAATTTAAATATCTCCAAATAGTCTCCTAAAAAGCATACAGATCAATAAGGAGAGCTAATATAATCACACTTTCAGCCTAACTGGATAACAGAATTTATATATGAGTGGGGAAATAAACATTAGATGTGATTGAAGTAGACAGTCTGGCTTGCAAACCCATACTCTGACACCCATGTTTCTCTTATTTTGTCATGTAGGAATCACTCCCTCATCCAATATTCTTCAGCCACCCTATTATATTTTCCTTTCTCAAAAATTTAATCTCCTTCAGAGTTTACAGATATTTCCCAAGCTTTTCAGATGGAAGAAAACTCTTGTTCCTGACCATATGACTGTAAGTGCCAGCTATCTCCTTTTATCTGTCAGTCAAAAAGAGCGCCACCTACTTCACTGACAATCCCAGCACCGTATCTTAATTCTCAGAATAAGTATTTGTCACTGTGTGATATTTTTGCTTGTTTGTTTATGTATTTATTTATTTTTATCCTCCTTTTCCTGCCATTACAATGTCAGCCCCATTAGAACAGGAAACACAACTTCCTTGTTTGAAATTTTATTATTGGTGCCAAGACCAGGGTCTAGACATAAGTTATACTCAATAAACATTAATGAGTTGATGTATTTGCTCTAAGTCTATTATTATTCATGGCTACAGTGAATGCATGTAGATTTTCTTGTAAATGACAGTTTCTCAAATACTTGGAGACAGCTATCTTGATATCTTCATTTCTACGAGCTAAAAGTCCCCCATTTTGGAAGCATTTTTAGTCTTTCCTTATCCTGCTTCTTTCTTTCCACACATTCCATTGTACCTATACACAAAATGTGGGGAAAATTTAGAAATAAATCTAGTTCCCTTTTAAAACTATAATATACAAATAAAACTATATAGTACTTACTCTTAATTACATTTACATTTTAATTATGAGTTCAAAAAATACCAAAAATATTTGTTGCTACCATGAATGTTTGACACATTAATATTTGCCTTATTTGCTTCAGAGCCATCATTTTTTTTATCAAAAACAAAAACACAAAGATACATTTAAAGCACTGAAACTTCCTTTTCCCACCCCCAATTACTTTTCTCCCCATTTCCTTGTCAAATGTTGATGTTCTAAACTAATTAAATATCGTTTCTCTGATAGGTGGAGTCGAATTTTTACTTTCCATGTACTCAGGCAATTTTCTCTGTGCTGCTTATTCAAAAGGTAATTTTATATTGCTACCTCTGTCATATGTCATGTTTCCATGACAATATAAGTGGGATTTCTTATGCACAAAATTATGTCCCTCTTTCTGTGATTATACTACTATTTTAAATACTACAGCCCTTTAATTAACCATAATATGTGGTAAGGGAAACATTTGGAATTTTGATAAGCATTATTTTGATTTTATAGATTAACTTTTGGGTGAATTATGATCCTTTTCAATTTGTTCTTTTTTCAATATACAAACTGAAGGATATAAATTTCTATCACTTTAGTTTTATCTCTTAAATTTTGATATGTACTAGCATAATCGCTCAGTTTTAAGTATGTTCTAACTACACTTATTATTATCACTATTTTGCTGAACCATAAATAATTTGAAGTGTATTCTTTAATTTCCAAATTGTGGGATTCAGGGGATCACTTTTTAGTTATTTCTTTATTAACTATTTTGCAAGAGCATGGTCTGTATGATATTGAGCAGTTGGCATTATTTTAAAGTTGCTTTTCTATTTTCATACTTTGTAACTTTTTGGTACTCTTCTTTACTAAATTCCATCTCATATCATTTCCCTTCAGTCTAGAAGACATTTCTGGGGTAAATTCTGTCAATTTTTATTTATCTAAAAAATAGATTTTACTATAATGTTTGAGGAATTTCATCACCTGATAGTTTTTTAACAGTTTTTTTTTTATTTCCTTTATTTAAAGATATCTTTTGGCCACCATTTCTTTCTGATGAGAAGTCTCCAGTAATTCTTATCACTGATTTCATGTACACAACACATCTTTTATTCTTTGGGTATTTACAGGATTTTTCTAAGATTGATTGATTTCTAGCAGTTTGAACATTATGTTCCTAAATATGGTTTGTTTACTTGTTTATCTTTTTATTTACCCTGGTTGAGACTGGCCATGCTGACTAGATATATATGCTTAGTAGGTGTTTTTCATCAAATTTGGAAAGGATTTGACCATTACTTTTTTCGAATATGTTTTTTTCACTCCCGTCTTTCTTTTCCCTAAACTCTGACCTCTGTCTCCTTCACTCAGCAGGATTGTCATGCTCTACTGGGGCAAAAGCTTTCTAAGAGTTTGGGAAATTATCCCCCATACTTATGAATTACCTGTCTCAGAAATGGAAGGTTTGTGTGCCTGTTATCTCCTATCTGAAAAAGTTAAACAATTTCCTTAGATATTTTACCTAATTTTGTAAGTTTCTCTTTTTGTCTTTTCTGTCTTGGAAGGGTCAGTCTTTAACCATTTCCTGCATCTTGGAAGAATATAACATCTCGATGCTGTATTTATCAACTCCTGAACTCAAGTTTAACATCTTCCATGATGGTTTTAGATTTGCCTATTTATCCAAATAATTTATTACATTTTGCTTTATGTAGGTTGAGGGTATATTATTATTTGGTATATAGCTTCAGAAAATTTATATTCTATTGAATTTTCATTTTATCCTACCCCTGAAAGATCATTTTACTTTGCTTTGATGTACTTAAGTCTACTTTATCTGATGTACACGTAGCTACTCTGGGTCTTTAGGATTAATACTCTCAGGTATTACAATTCCAAATCTTCAATTTTCAGTTTTCTAGCCACATTAACACTTCAGGTCTTTGAGATAATAAAATGATTTCAGAGAAACTGGGGTTGACTGTGGCAGAGGCTGGGCAGGGGACAGTATATTTAAAAGAATTGATGGTGCAGCATAGTATTTGGTATGAGAGCAGATCCTAGAGCCAGAATGTCAGGGTTCAAAACTTGTTTTGATCATGATCCAATAGGGGACCTTGGGAAATTCATTTAACCTCTTTGTATCTCATTTTCCGTAACTGGCAAATGGATAATAGTAGTAGTACAATGTATTTTGTTTGTAATAAGAATTAATTTATATTTGGAAAGTGCCCTGTGCCAGGGCAATAATATGTGTTTGTTAATAAAAAATAGGAATTAGAAAGCTTAAGGAAGGAACAAGAGGGCTTTAGGTTATGTCTTAAAAAGAATATAACTAGATTTTATTTCACCAATATAAGAATATCTAATTTCCACAAGTAAATTTCATCTGGCCACACTTTTTGTGATTACTTCTATGTTTGAATTTATTTCCACGATCTCTGTTTTCCTATTGGCCAATTTTTTTCTTCAGCATGTTTTCCTCTTCTTTCTTATCATCTACTGGATTGAATGCAATTTCGTTTTGCCACCTTCATACACTGCCTACTGATTCAGAAGCCATCCATTGTGTTTTTAGTCTTTTAGTGGACCTTTTGGGAGACAATTTTCCATGAGTCATTTGCATCTTTCCATGTCCTACAAGCACAGCCACTGGATGCCTTTCTTCCAGGCTATCTTGTCAAGCTTGTTTGCACAGCAGACAGCCTCTGAAGATAGAGATAGTGTCTGTCTGGAACAGAGGGCAGGCTTGTTTTCTGTCTAGTGTAATAAAGATCATGTCTCCTCTGGAGCAAAAGTCAGATAGGCTTCCTGGTCTCTACAAAAAAACTCAGCTTCTCTAAGCTCAGGGCTCCTTAGTGGAGCTCAAAGCCCTTGACTCCATGTCCAGCGACTACCTAAGTCCCTCCACATTACACTCATAAGACGTGGGGGTGAGAGTGAAATGACACAAACATAAAATTCATGCTGCTGGCTGTGCCATGAGTAAAGAAGTCCTTGGCCTCTCACCCAAGAGTCTCTTGTATTCTGGCAGCATCCACGAGGCACAATCTGACAAGCCAGGGTTAGAGTGGGGAAAGGGAGCTAAGCCATGCCAGTGCAGGGTCAAACAGTGGCTTCAAATGTTGATATTTTGTTTGTCATGGAGTTTTTACATTAATTATTTTATATTTTAAAATATTGCTTTAAAATATGACTTGTCTCTGTTACTCAGTTTGTTGGCATCTCCTCAAACGTTGTGCCCAAAGTGAGAGCCACACTCCCTCATTTAGGTACAGACATGTTTTTGAGTCAAGCAACCCCTGGAGCTATCAGCAATGAGGATATAGAGATTTAGGTGAATAGAAAACACTGGAAATTGGTGTTTTAGTTGTGAGCAGTTTGCCGACCACACAATACGGAAAGTAAATGTTCCTTATTTACGCGTATGGAGCTGTGCTCTCTCTCCATGAGCCCTGATACCTTCCAACACTTCTACTTTGACCTCAGCTGCTTTCAAGGCAAGATTTAGTAATGATACTGAGATGTCCTCCTCCCCAAAGACCAAAGGTTATCCACACATATCAGAGCATAGTGGGTAGCTGTGGGGGAGAGAAGGAACTCAACCTGTATAGCACTGCTGAATACAGTTTCCTAAGTTAACATCTTAACTGTCTCACAGGGAAGTATACCCAGAATAAGATAACGGGTTAGAGAAGAGCTCACAGTAGAGAAGAAAGCTAATGTAACCTTGTGGGAAAACCTTTGGGTTGATTCCATGTATTTGTTGTTGTGGATTTAATTGTTGAAAGTATTATGTATGTGCCTGTATTGTACAAGCTCATAGTGGTGGAGGGGGTCATCCTGACTGGGAAGGGCCACAAACAGACTAGCACTAGTACCTCTGGCACTCACAACCCCAGTAACCTCTTTGAACCATAAGTCTGAATTGCTGATGATTTTACCAATAAGAAACCTTGACAAATGGAGATAGCCTCCAACTGGATGCAAGCAACACTTGGATGTTGGACTCATTATCTGCCTGATATGGCTCATCTATTACTTGCCAGTGGGCTTCTGGGAAAACTGACTGTGTGATATATGGAGACCTTGTGATTCCCCAGCTTGATATTCCCTTTTGGGGTGGATCAACTCAGACTCAACCACTAAGAAGATAGGAAGGACCCAACTAGCCTTCCTTGTTAAAGGGAAATGTCATATTCAAGAATGTAGCCAGCCTAACCCCGATATTTTCTTGGCTTTATATGAAAAAGTGGTAACTATCCTTTTAGAGGAAGCTTTATCCTATACTCTGCTATGTGAAGCAAAGTTTCTGTAGAACTCTTGAGTCACAAAGTTTCTCTTAAATACCCATGCTTCATTTACACTGATGATTTAGCTAAGCTGAAAGCCAGTGGTGTTGACTGGGCTGCTGCAACTATTCAATCACATCGCCAGAAAGCAGAATGGAAAACAGATGTGGCCACTCCTAGTGGTTAGAACTCCAGGCTGTTCTCACAGCTCTGTTCTTTAATTGACATTTTTTTAAATTTAATTAACTCTTCAGTTGTTGCCAATGGTCTAGGTCTTTGGTTAGCCACTTGAAAAACTACAGGCTGTCAGGTTAAAGATATCCCTTTTTGAGGCCACAGACTGTAGAGAAACAAATTTCCACTGCAATCAGACCATTTGGGTCACTTGTGTAGATGCCATTGCAAAGATTCATTCTCTAATGAGACCAACCAGTATAAAGCTGCTAAATGAATGTGGATCACCAAATCGCTACCACTGCTTCCAGGAACCATTATTGTGCCAGAATGGCAACACAGCCACTACCACAGACAGGGCATACAGTAAAGGACACTATGATTTTGATGCAGAGGCTTCCACTGCATGCCAGACTTGTGACTCCTACCAAAACTTGACACTGTGCGGTGGTAAGAGAAGTCACATTGCATATTTACTCTTAGCACAGAGATTTGTCCCTGATCCTGGCAGACTGACTCTATCAGACTTTTAAATGCATTCCACATACATTTAACTCTTTTTATAACATAAAAATTATATATAGATGTTCTTTTTTTATATAATTTCACTCTCAACTTTTTCTTTGGATGTGCAGTACCTGTTATATTCATTTCATAAGCTTCTTTTTTTTTTAAATTAGAAGTTAGTTTTAGAATTCTAGAAAAGTTGCAGGTATACTACAGAGTACAAAACCCAGTTTCTCCTATTGTTAATATATTACATCATTATGATACATTTTGATTCATTAATTTTAGAAACAATTTTGATACATTAATACTAACTAAACTTCCATACTCTATTTAGTTATCTTTAGTTTTTACGTAATTTCTTTTTTCTGTTCCAGAACCTCATTCAGGTTACCACATCACTCATACCCATGGTATCTAAGGCTATTCTATGCTGTGAAACTAATTCAGACTTTCCTTAGCTTTGATGATGTTGGCAGTTTTAAGGAATACTAAATAGTATTTTATAAAATATTCCTCGATTTGGGCTCGTTTTATATGTGTCTTATTATTAGGTTAGGGTCACATTCTCATCATATAATATCAAGGATACATAGCAAGAACATGACTTATTATTGATAATGAAAATCTTGATCTCCTGAGATAGAGTTTATCAAGTTTCTCTACTGTTAACTTTCTTTATCTCTCTCTCTCTATTTTCATTCTGCAATCTTTGGATGGAAGTCATTGTGTGCATCCCACAGTTAAGGGTCAAAAAGAAATGCTCTACCTTCTTAAAGAGAAGTATCTACATAGTTATTTGCAATTTCTCTGTATGGTACATCGGTCTATTATCCATTAATTTATTTATTCAAACATTTATGTATGTCATCGATTTGGGCACAAGAATATTTGTTATATAATATTTGGGTTATAATTTAATAGAACTTACTTTGTTTGTTTGAATTTGTTCAAATAGTTCCAGCATTGGATATTTGGAGTTCTTCCAATTCGTTCATGTGTCCCTTTGACATTTTGCTTTTTAAACACTTCCTTACTTTCTTGCAATGCAAAATGATACGGGCTCATATTGTGTATTTCCTACCCAGGCCTAAGATACACACTTCTCCAAGTAGGTCTAGATCCTTCTGCTGGAGAATGAATGGTATTAGAAATGACATGTAATGTCTCTACTTTTCTTTCATTTCTTGGATAGGACTCTGAACTTACAAATTTTCAATCTTTTTTTTTTTCTTCCTAACTACATGTATTTGAATTCTATTTTACCCTCTGAGATACTGCTTTACCAAATCTAAATTTTGGTGGATAGTATTTTTAATACCATTAAGTTCTAAATATTCTCTGATTTCAATTTTAATATATTATTTGATTAATAAATCATTAAGTAGGTTTCAAATTTTTCCAACAGGTGTTTTTGTTTGTTTGTTTGTTTGTTTTTTCTAATTTTATTGAATTATAATTAGAGAATGACACCTTTACAATAATAAAAAATGATATTGGTTGAGATTTGCTCTGTGGCCTACTTTTGTTTTTTGTTTTGTTTTATATGTATACATTTTTTATGTATGTGGAAGCTATGTTTTTAAATGCAGGTAAATATGAAATCATTTCACACTGTCTTTTTTTGTGCAGTGTACTTCTTATACTGATTTTACTTTAAAATATATTTTGATTAGCTACCAAACTTTTTTCTCAATATATGCTTCAAATTTTATTTAACTTGAAATTCTGGTAATTTAAAACCTTTAATGCTTTTATATTTATTGTGATTCCTTTATTATGAATGTATTAACAACTAATTTTTCTGTTTTCTACTTGCTATGCTTCTCCTTGTTCATTTTTGTTTCCAAGCTTCTGTTTTATTAATCAAATGTTGCTACTTTCTTCCCACTAGTTTGTACGTTCTGCATTGTATGTGTGTTCTTGTAGTGTTAATCTTAAATTTTAACATGAATATTTGACCTAGTCTAATCAAAATCCCTAATTCCTAATGAACAATATTTATAATGTTTGTAAGCTTGTTACTTGATTCTCTCCTACATCTGTTGTGCAACACATTGTGACCCATTTTACACTCCCCAAAGGAGTCATTATTTATGACGCGATAAAAAAATATGAACATTTAAATACAAAAATTATAGTGAAAGACACATTGCCATTAATCCCCCTCAAAATACTCCCCATTGTTCAAACACACTTATCCCATTGTTCTTGCCACTTTCCAAAGCAGTCATGGAAGTCCTCTTTTGTGAGTGTCTTCAGTTGTGCTGTCATGGCTGCCTTGATGTCCTGAATCATTTTGACTTTGGGGAAGAGTCAGAAGTCACATGGTGCCAGATCTGATGAATAAGGTGGATGAGGACACACTGTAATGTTTTTATTTGACAGAAATTGCCATATACCAGAACGCTGTGTGACATGGAGTGCTGTCTTGATGGAGGATGATTTACAGCACACTATAAAACACACCTTCCCTCCACCATAGCTCACACCCAAATGACTGCACAGAACAAGTTGAAACTTGTCACACACTGTTACTAAGGTTCAATGCATTGCTTCCCATATTGAAGATCTTGCCTTTCTATTGGATGGTACTCGGCAGCAGCATGCACCACATTTTGTGATCACAACAGAAAGGCTCCGTATCACACATCACTTCTGGTACGGCAATTTCTGTCAAATAAAAACATTACACTGTGTTCTCATCCACCTTATTCATCGAATCTGGCACCATGCAACTTCTGGCTCTTCCCCAAAGTCAAAATGACCATGAAAGGTAAACATTTTGAATTGATTCAGGATATCCAGGCAGCCATAACAGTGCAACTAAAGACATTCATGAAAGAGGACTTCCAGAACTGCTTCAGAAAGTGGCAAGAATGATGGGATAAGTGTATTCAAAGTGAGGAGGATTAATGGCAATGTATCTTTTACTCTAACACTTTTTTTTAATTTAAACATTCACCCTATGTTTGGATCACACCTTGTATATTGCATAGTATAATTCTAATTCAATATATAATGCTTATTGAATCAATGCTCAAAAAACAAACTTGTTTACCAATTGCTTCTTGCATTACATTCTTTTGTGTTTCTGAATTATGTCTTTCCAACATGTTGGTAATTCTATGAAGTTGGTCAATTTAAACTACCTCTCTACATTGAAGAATAAGGTGGGGCAGTAGCTCTTCAACATACAATGTTTTATTTCGCTCAACAAATTGATAATTTATCCGATACCTACAAAATCATATAACATGTAAAATGCTTAGCATGTTTTTATTTTAAATTAATTTGCTGTAACTCATGGTTCAACAGCTATTATATAGCAACCAAATAGTTTTTCTTTTTGTTGAGTCACACCTATAATCTCTTGCTTTTTTTTTTTGTTACACTCCATACTATTAAATGTGATAAAGGGTACACAGATGTCATCTCTAGAAAATATTTATTTCGAAAACCTGTCAGTCCAACTATTACTAGAAACTAATTATAATCTTGGCTTTGTGACATGAACAATTGGTAAATGAGCAACACCATATTGTTCTGTGAAACTAAATGAAGTCAAAATTAATCTGAGTCATTTATGTAGCTCAGTCAGTGTCTGTATCTTCACAATCCATGTCCATTATTGAGAGACTGATATAAATTAAGCACCAAAGAGAGGAGATCTATTACCAGGGAAAATGCTACTCTTGGAATCACGTATCTTGGTAATTAGTAGTAATGAGGAAAAGTTCTATAACACACACACACACACACACACACACACACATGCATATTTATATATGTATATATATGTGAGTGTATGTAATATTTTAATGAATTTCCATATTGTCATATAGTTTCACTGGTACTTTAGGTTCTTTTCAAATATTTATATATAGAATATTTGCTGGTGATTTTTATATTCTCCAATGAGAATAAAAACTTAGTTTGGCATGCATTGTTTCATATCTCTTAGACTATGTTATTAATTTCTCTGTTGGTTGTTGAGAACTATAACAATGAAAAATAGAATAGTTAGTCAGTTGAAGATTCTCAGCAATTACTAAAAGTTAATTAGAATTATTAAGATAACAAAACACACACATAATGCACTTGTTGGTAAATTTTAACTACATTTAATAAGGAAATCCAGGACTAAACTAATCTCATAAATTGTTTTATGCTACATTAACGCTTTCTCTGGATGGTCAAATTAAATATTGATGCATTGTCCTCTCAGAAAGGGTTAGACAAAGACATTTTATTTATCTTGAAGACTAAAAGCCAAAAAAACAACAAACCTAGAAACAGTGTTTAAATCAGTTAAGCAATAAAAATGAACATAATTATTTGTTCGCAGTTCTATTCTCATCTGATGAAGAAGAGAAATAATAATATGGGACTGAGACCACACTAGGTTGTCAGCCCATTTCTCTTGTTATGTTTACACTGTCAATAAATATTAAAAAAAATATGTTTAGTTTTCTTTTCAAACAAATAAGTTAAATAAGGTTTTAATAGTAATTAAAAATTACTAAAAACAAATTATTGCTTTCCTGAGCACATATTTACTCTGAACATTGGATGTGTCACAGAGAGATTTCCAAAAATGTAAAATACAAGGCATCTTTCTTAAAGAAGTTTCTAGTTGCATGGAATATCAGGTTGATACACATAAAACAATTTATATTATATGCTATAAGAACTTATATTAATACTTAGCATTCATCTTAACTATTATTATATAGGCTATCAAATAAGAAGCAATATTAGTAAAAGAAACTTTGGGAATTAATAAGAGTAATATAAAAACATGAATTCTACATTATTTTATTTTAAAATTAATATTTCAAAGTGCAATTTATTTTCATCTTATAGTAAGCAATTGCTTCATCTACCAATAAGCAAATAAATAAATAAGGCACATTGAGAAAGTGCCTAAAAATTTGATTGCCTTATTTTCCTATTATCGATAACTTAATAAAAGTAAAGGAAGTTCAAATATGCTGCATGTTGTCTATTTCTCCAGTGTCATACTGTTCTTTAAACTACTATCTCACTTACCTTTAACACCAAAACTTAATCAGCATTTTAAAGTCACCCAGTTTGTAGAACTTTGTTACAGCAGCCCAATAAAACTAATATTTACTAAATTTCAGATTGTGCATCTTTACCTCTTAGATAATAAGACTACACAATAAGAGATGTGATCATTTTATCTCTAGTGGTAAATAAAAATAACAGAGCTCTGATTAAGTTAAAAATCAGCTTGATTAATTAATGATTATCATCATCACCTCTACCATCCTTGTCATTTTATCAGTGTGACAATTTGTAGCTAGAAAGAGCTTTGTGATTTTTATTAAATCTCCAGTACAAAAATTTAAGTTGGTTTGTTGTTGAATATTTCTCCAAGTGTTCATGAATCAGACTGTGCTGTGCTTTATATTATAGACTTAGAAGTTCACTGTTTATTTTAAAGTGATAAGAGTCTGTGCAGCATTTGCATACTGAGGATAGTAAAAGATAACAGAGTCTAAGAAAATTGAAGACTGGAATGTGTAATGTTTATGTGGTCATGTTTTCCCCCTCATTTTCCTCCGGTCTACCAAGTTGTATATTAGGAGGCTCCAAATTGAGTAGTGTGATAGGGACAAGATATAAATCAGGATCATTGACTGTGATTCTCCTTAATCAAAAGTGAGCTTTAATCCACACTTGCAATATCATGGGTATTTAATTAGCCTTGACTCATTTTTGTATGAGGATATTAGGTTATACCTATAAATTAGATGCAGTAAGATAGCTTTGGTGGGCATGGAGGAAGGTTTAAAAGACAGCCTCAAAGCAGAAATGCAGGGATGATACCAGAAAGAAAGAGGGTAAGCATAATGTTTTAATCGTCTGACTCTCCCTTACCTTTTCATCTTCTCCCTCCAACTGCCAGCCATTATCTTTATTTTAGGGATAAAGACATTAAAACCCCACTGTTTAAAGAGGTTTCTGATCCTCCCTTGAGCCAAGCTTTAATATTAAGAGAAAGAGACAGCCACTAAGGCCTAAATAGCCATTATTTTCTCTAATATTTTTGGTGGATCAAATTTTGAGATTTTAAGACTATCTTCTTTATTTTTAGAAGGAAACTGTGGAGTATGTATTTTATGACTTGAAAAAGTTAAACAGAACAGAGGAATTTATTTAGTGCATGCTATGCATCACACATTTCTGAGCTCTGAAGTAGTGGAGCCAAAATAAGAACAAAATACACCCTATATCTTCCAATCTAGAAAATAAGACTTATACATCTAAAATAATTCTAGGTAACTATCTCATCTGATAAAGAGTGTATAATTAAGTGGGGAAAAAAAACATTAGCAGGGTAAAGAGGGTTGCCTTTGTTTGTAAAAAGTGAGTCCTACATTTGAAGGGAATGTAGACTTGAATTGACAGTAGTGGATGGCAAGGCAAGTTGAAGCATTCCAGGAAAAAGCAGGGTAGAGCATCTAGATGGAGAAAAAGCATAAAAATATACACTGGGGTTAAAAAGAGAATATCTCTAGCGAGGAATGAAGATCATTCTCAAAGCAGTTCAGAATTAAGGACTCAGAAATGAGTTTCAATAGTTAAAAAGTGAGTTTCAATAGTTAATTAAGATGGGATCAGACAGACAAGATAGATAACTTGATGTTTGATTAGGTAGAAAATAAGAAATGTTTGGAAACGTACTGTTTCTCAGAATAGTCTCAGAACTGGATAAGATGAACTAGAGAGAACAAAGGCTGGAATACTAATGCAGGTAGCAAAAGTCAAACTAAACCTGAAAAGGCAAGAACAAAGATTAGGTAACTGATTGGATGGTGAGCCAGACAGATAAAGTCTACTAGTCTATAAGAATGACATCTAAGTTTATGAATGTTGTGCTCTGTAAAATGTCACCCATCCAATGTGGCAAGTGGAGAAGTTGAAAAACATTTGATGAGACTTTGCCAGGGTAGAACTTTTTGTCTGGTTTGGTTTGGTAATTCATCAACTCAGGGTGGGGAGTACCTTTTCTATTTTATCCTCCTCCAGGAAGTTCTACTATCTAACTTGCCAGTGCATTTCCAAGGCCCAGAAGAGGACTTAATATATAGTGGATGCTATACCAATATTGTATGACTGACTATTTTTATAAAGAATGTGGCCAAGAAATAACAATGATGACAATGAAACCAAAAATACCTAGAAAAAGATTGTATTTATCATAGAAATTGGTTAGAAAACTATTTATATTGAATTTGATATAAGGAAGAGAAAGCCAAAATACTTTGTCTCACAGACAATAGAAAATTAAGAATATAGATAGGTGGATGGTTCTGGAAGGTATATAATATTTGAAGATAAAAGATAGAACATTACTACAGAAGTCAGAAGAGCTTAGAGGAAGAATAGAGTAGACTGAAAACTCAGCTTTGAGGTCTTTCCAAAAGTAATGTTTGAATCATTTAAAAGGTGATTTCCTTTTAAATCACCTCTGCAGTGATGAAAGAAAAGGTGTCATTAGTAATAAGCAAGAGAATGGGGGATATTCAAAACAATAGAAACAACATAAAATTTTTTTAAGAAGTTGCAATTAACAATGCAAATAGCAAAGAAAGATAAAATGTGATAAAATCTAAATAGAAATATTTTAAATTGTCTAGAAAAATATGCTGATTACCTAAAAAAGTACAAAAAGAATGTGTTTTAAATTATAAATTATAAAGAAAATAGTGGGGAGGTGAAGAAGAAAAAAAAGAGATAATTTCTAAATAATTTGGCTGTGAAAGCAAAAAGAAGGGAGCCAAAATTCAGGAGAACATAGTATTTAAGAGATTTAACCTTGTATTAGAGAATAATATGTGGGTTGAAAATGAAATTCTGAACTTATCTACTCTGTCACCAGGGACAATAAATCAACTTCTCTGAACCTGTTCTCTCATTTGTAAAATGGAAATAATATGGGCTTATTATAATGATGAAATGAAATAAAGTAGAAGTGTATCATACTTGGTAGCTATAGCCCTAAGTCATACTGTAGGGACTAACCATGTATAGTAAAAATTGGTTTTGAAAAAATAAACTCCTCTAAATCACAATAAACATAATTTTGTGCATAGAACCCTATATAGTAATATCAAAATATAATTTTATCATATTCCAATTACATGAAAATGTATCTCTTCCTATTCTTTTTCTTTTAGTTTTCACTTAAAAGCTAGTATTAATTTACTAGGGCTGCTGTAACCACAGATCACAATCTGGGTGATTTAAAGCAATGTATTTTCTCCCAGTTTAGGAGATTAGAAGTCTGAGATTAAGATTTTTGCAGTTGTTTTGTTTCTGGTCAAGAGGGTGGGGTAGGTAAATGCTGTACTTGTCTCATCTCAAGACAACATCAGAATTACAACTAAACTACAGAACAACCATCATTGAGAATCACAAGAAGTCTAGCTGAACAGAAGTCCTATAAATAAGGATATACAGAAAATACCACATGTAGACTGGTAGGAGGGGTAGAGATGCAGAATGGGGATGGTCCCACACCCATGTGTGGCAGAAAAGTCGGCAAGATACCCTGAGGATTGAGAGGTCCCAGCCTCACACTAGGATCCCCAGCCCAGAGTGATGGGAAGAGAAGTCCCCATAATTTCTGGCTGTGAATACCAGCAGAGATTGTGGCTGAGTGAGACAGAGGGTTGCTGGATTTCCAACTGTTCCTCTTAAAAAGCCCGTACATGCATTTACTTACTGATGGATTCACTCATTCTGAGCTCAAGCTCTGGAGCACCAGCTCAAAAGGAACCAGGGGCATATAAGGAGAAACTGAATTGTCTGGCTTCAGAGTGAGGGATAGAGGGTCAGCTTTCTCCCAGACAGAAATGCTGGCAGAAGCCATTGTTACTTTGTTGAGCTCTCTCCCAACTCAGCCTGCACATCAGACAGGTGGGAGCAATATCTAAGTCACCATAAACTTGGCTAACACCATTCATCTCACCCTGCTGACTCACTGAGACCTATCCCCACCCAATTTGCAGACCCACCCAAGCTGCTTCCAGTGGCTTTTCCATACAAGAGCCTGTCTTGGCTCATGTTCCAGACTCCCCTAAAATCTCTATAAGGTTCACAAACTCCAAACAAGTAGGATCCGGTCTCAGCCTGCCCTGTACCTCTTGCTAAGCAGCCCCAAAGCTGACACTAGGGATAGCTGGCCTCAGTTTGACCCTTAGCCCCTCCCAGGCACCTCCAAGGCCAGCAAAAGTGGCAACCATCTGCTGATAACTTTGTAGCCCATAACAAGCGGTCCTGGGCAGGGCATAGGCAGCAGCTGACCTTGGCCTGCAATAGAGCCCCTCCAAAAAGGCCCCAGAACCAACATACCAGGTCAGCTTTATAAGACACCAGAGAACCACCCAACTGCTTTCACAAACAACACACCCAAAGGGCAGACAGGGCAGGTAGCAAATCCCTGCTAAGGTATATCTTGTTCCATAGGGTCAGCCCCTGTACAACAGCCTCTCCACTGTAGTCACAGCCAGTCCTCACCACCAATCAGCCCGAGGGTCAATCTTTCCCAATGATGTGCAAACAGTAATCAAGGCTCAACTACAACAGAAGGACACACACAACCAACACAAGGGACACACCTGATGTACTCAGCTCAGGTGACTAGGAAGATTGTGCCACTGGGCCCCACAAGACATTTCCTACATAAGACCATCCCACTAAGATTAGGAAACATAGAAGCTCTACCTAATGCATAGAAAAAAAAATAAATAGGGAGGTAGCCAAAATGGGGAATCAAAAAAACATGTTCCAAATGAAGAACAGAACAAAGCTCTAGAAAAAGAACTAAACAAAATGGAGACAAGCAATCTACCAAGCACAGAGTTCAAAATACTGGTTATAAGGATGCTCAGTGACCTCAGTGAGAACTTCAACAAAGAGATAGGAAACATAAAAATGGACACAAAAAGCATAAAAAGGAACTAGTCAGAAATGAAGAATGAAATAACTGAAATGAAGAATACATTAGAGGGAATCGACAGTGGATTAGATGAAGCAGAGGATCAAATCAGCAATTTGGATGAAAAGGTAGCTATAAACACCCAATCAAAACAACAAAAAAGAATAAGAATTAAAAAAAAAACCCAAAATCCCAAAAGTTTAAGGAGCCTCTAGGACAACATCAAGCATACCAACATTCACATCATAGGGGCACCAGAAGGAGAAGAGAGAGAGCAAGGAATTGAAAACCTGTTTGAAGAAATAGTGACAGAAAACTTCTCTAACCTGGCAAAGGAAAAAGACATACAAGGCCAGGAAATGCAGAGTCCCAAACAAGATGAACTCAAAGAGGCCCACACAAAGACACATCACAGTTAAAATGCTAAAGGTTAAAGACAAAGAAAGAATCTTAAAAGCAGCAAGAGAAAAACAGTTTTAGTTACTGACAAGGGAGCTGCCATGGGACTATCAGCTAATTTCTCAACAGAAACTTTGCAGGCCACAAGGGATTGGCACAAAAAGTTCAAAGTGGTGAAAACCAAGGACCTACAACCAAGATTACTCTACCCAGCAAGTCTATCATTTAGAATACAATGACAGATAAAGAGCTTCCCAGACAAGAAAAAACTGAAAAAGTTTATCACCACCAAACCAGTATTATAAGAAATGTTAAAGGGACTTTAAGAAAAAGAAGAGGGGAAAAAAAGATTTAAAAATACGAATAATAAAGTGACAATAACTACATATCTATCAACAAGCACTTTAAGTGTAAATTGACTAAATGTTTAATCAAAAGACATAGGGTGGCTGAATGGAAAAATCTTTTTCAAATTTGCCATTATTCTTAGGCTGTGAATTTTACAAAATTAGCAACAGAGTATAAACAAACCTTGGAGAACATCAAGCAGGTTAAATACCAAAATATAAATACCTAGGCATTTCATATTCAAACTGAAGAAAATCAAAGACAATAAAAAGTCTTGGATGAAGCCAGAGTGAGGGGGAAAACAAAAATCACCTGAACTATAGAGGAAAAAGGGTAAGAATTACATCAGATTTCTCTTCACAAACCATACCAGCAACAAGAGAGTGGAGTGAAATATGGAAAGTATTGAAAGGAAAACAACAAAGGCAATAGCAAAACCCTGCAATCTACAATTCTGTGTCCGGCACAAGATTTCTTTTGGTTGTTTCTTCTCTTTCTTTTTTCTTTTCCTTTTTTTTTTTTTTCCTGTTTGAGTCTTGTGATGTTCCTTGAATTTGTACTTAAAATTTTTTTGCCTGGTTTTAGAAAGTGTGTAGTTATAATTTACTGAATTTAGGGTTGTTGAGGTTTCTAGAATGTTTAGTATAGAATACCAGAGAGCAAGAACTACGCAGACCTGCCCCAGAAATCTGCACTGGGTGACCCCACGTGTCCTTGGCTGAGGGCTGTACAACACAATCTCTGTGAGTTCTAGCAGAGAGCAGTCCCTAGGAAAATAATAACCAATCATTTCAGTTTTTTGGGACTGAGGGAGTTCACAGGACATTAGGCTGTCAGTTTTAATACTGGGACATTCCTGGGAAAACCAGGATGAATTTTGTCATACTAACTGGGGTACATAAAGCAGAAGAGACCTATCAAATCATGTGCAATGCCAGAACACAGTGGAGCTCTGGGACAGGCAGAGTAGAGAGATCACCAAGAAAACTCAACATTGAGATCCAGAAAAATAATAACTCAGAAGTAAGAGTCACAATCTAGATTAAGGGTCATGTTAGAACTAAGGACAAAAATTATACAGATAAATTCTAACACAGTCTTAAACTAAATTTGACAGGATCAATAGAGTCAGGAAGTAACTGACACAACTGTTTAGAAGAAAACTTAACACCAATTAAAGAAAGAGAACATATTCCAGACTCACTATTACATAATATCCACACTATTCAGAATATAATTTTAAAAATTTTAGTTAGAAAAAAGTGACTTCAAGGTGACACAGATATTCTAAATTAACAGGGAAGGATATTAAAGAAGTCACTAAACAACACGATTTATCAAGACAATTACATGTCTTGGCACAACTGACATTTTGGACCAGACAGTTCTTTCTTGTGCATTGCTTTCTTATGCATTGTAAGATGTTTAGTATCATCTCCTGTCTGTATTCACCAGATACCAATAACAACTCCCCAACCCAAGTTATGACACCTCAAAATGCCTTAGACATTGCTAACCCTGCTCCCATGCATAGTTTCCCCCAGTTAAGAACCACTGCTATACACTGTCAAATGGAGTGACTATTCAGGATATATAAAAAAGACAAACTTCAGAATAACATGAATGGAATGTTCAATTCTTTGTAAAATGGAAAAGCATATAAAAATGTATCTATATCTGAAGATACTGGAAAGATAAACTAAAATTGATTATGATGGTTATTCTAAGGAAAGAGAGGGAACAAGTTAATGGAGACAGAAATAGAAGTGAGACTTCTTTGAATATAACTTGCTGAATAGTCTTAACACTGGAAAACATAGAACTTTAAATTTTCAAAAATAAAATTATATGAAAAGAAAAAATGTCTAAAACTATTTTAAATATGGAAATAAATACAATCCTATATCAGAAAGAATTATTTCAAGTGACTTTACAGCATAGTATTTTGACTGTACATGCTTAGAGGAATATAAGTCCTAAGCAAAAATAGAACTATGAAAAAATATTAAACTTTAGTCTAACTGTAAATATTATTATTATTTTCAAAATAATTTATACCATTATTTGATAATGGAAATAAGAATTGGAGGTTTCTAAGGTTCTAATTCCTAATCTCAAAAATAACAAATAAAGAAATCCTTTAATATTTAACTCAACTTTCCTTTTATAAACTGTATTTCAAATTAACTGATAATTATAGTTAAAATGGAAAATTTTAATTAAAGAATTCTTGCTAACACATGTGGAAGAAATTATAGCATTATGAAATCAATATTTTGCAACCTTAATAAAGTGATTAATTCAGATAATGATTTTCAACAAATAAAACATTAGATGAAAAGTTGATGGGGAACTTTACTAAAGGGAAATCAGACTTAAATAGTTGAACCTGAAGTTCAAATATCTAGCATTTAACTTATATTTATAGTGTATACTAAAACCAAAAAAAAAAAAAAAGTTAAATGACCCCAAGTAAATACAGAATGTAAAATATTCTACAGATGCACTCCTCTGTAAACTATCAATAGCAGGATAGAATAAGGAAGGGTGATTGTTATAGATTAAAATAGATTTAAGAGACCTAACAACCAAAAGTAATGTGTGCCTCTTGTTTGGATTATAACTAAAAGAAACTAGCTGTAAAAAGACATGTTTGAGATACCTAGAGCAATTCAATCATTTACCATTAGGTGATACTAAAGATTTATTTTAAATTTTTGTTGGCTTTACAGCTATATAAAGTGTATATATTACTTTTGAAAAACATACAAACATATATACAGATAAAATGACTCAATTTGGGCATTAGTTTTAAAATATGACAACAAAGGAAAAAAAAAGACCTGATGAGGCAAATCATGTAAAATTTTGATAAATGCTGAATCTGAATGATGAGTAAATGTGGGTTCATTGTACTATTCTTTCTACTTTCATTTATGTGTGAAGGATAAAATCCTAGGAATAGGGGAAAATATTTGGAAACCATATAGCTGATAAAAGTTTAATATATAAAATATACAAAAAACTTCTAAAACACAATACTATCTGATTTTAAAATTTGCAAAGGACTTGAACAGACATTTTTATTTTTAATTTTTTTATTTTTTTAAATTAAAATTTATTGGGGTGATAATAGTAAAGTTACATAGGTTTTAAGTGTACAATTCTGTAATACATCATCCATATATCACATTGTGTGGTCACCACCCAGAGTCAATTCTCCTTCCATCACCATATATTTGACCTCCTTTACCCTCTTCTACCACCCTCTCCCTCCTTGCCCTCTGGTAACCACTAAGCTATTGTCCGTGTCTATGAGTTTTTGTTTCTTCATTTGTTTGTCTTGTTCCTTTATTGCTTTCAGTTTTATATCCCACATATCAGTGAAATATCATATGGTTCTCAAATTTTTCTGTGTAACTTATTTTATTAAGCACTATCTCAAGATCTATCCATGTTGTCGCAAATGGCACTGTTTTATCTTTTCTTATGGCAGAATAGTATTCCATTGTGTATATTTAAAAAATTAAGAATAGAATTACCATATGACCCAGCAATCCCTCTCCTGGATATTTACCCAAAAAAATTGAAAACATTTATCTGTAAAGATATATGTGCTCTGATGTTCGTTGCAGCTTTATTTAAGGTGGCCAAGACACAGAAACAACCAAAGTGTCCTTCAATAGATGATTCGATAAAGAAAATGTGGTTGATATATATACAGACACTTTTCCAAAGATGATATACAAGTGGTCAACAGGTATGTGAAAAGATGGACAACATCACTAGTCATCAGGGAAATGCAAATCAAAACTACAATGAGACATCACCTCAAACTTGTTAGGCGGCCATTATCAAAAAGTCAGGAGATAACAAATGCTGGCAAGGATGTAGAAAAAAGGGAACCCTTGTGCACTGCTGGTGGGAATGTAAATCAGTAGAGTCATTGTGGAAAACAATATGGCAGTTTCTCAATAAATTAAAACTAGAACTGCCATGTGATCCAGAAATTCTACTTCTGGGTACACATTCAAAGGAAATGAAATCATTATCTTGAAGTAACATCTGCACTCTCATGTTCATTACAGCATTGTTCATAATAGCAAAGACATGGAAAGAATTTAAGTGTCTATTGACAGATGAATAAAAAAAATGTGAGATACACCTGTACATGCACATGTATACACACACAAAATATGGCAACACACACACACACACACACACACACACAATGTGATATTATTCAGCTATAAAGAAAAAAAGGAAATTCTGTTACTTTTGATAAGATGAATGAACTTAGAGGATATTATTCTATGTGAAATAAGCCAGACACAGAAGACAAATATAATCATGAGTCACTTAATGACAGGAATGTATTGTGAGAGATGTGTCATTAGATGATTTTGTCATTATGCAAATATTATAGATTTCACTTAAACAAACCTAGATGGTATGGTATACTATACATGTAGGTTAAATGATATAGCCTATTGTTCCTTCTCTGCAAACCTGCAAGTACGTTACTGCACTGCATACTGTAGGCAATTATAACACAATGGTAAGTATTTGTGTATCTAAACATAGAAAAGGTACAATAAAAATATGGTATAAAGTCTATATTTTATATTTATAATACAAACATTTATAATCATAAGAAATGCATATAATTTGAAAAGCAATATTCATAAAGCCATGTATAAGCCCTATACTAACCTGACACAGCTTTTAATCTTTTTCTCTGCTGTGCCACACCTTTGATTATTTTAGCTAAGATTAACTTGTCACCTTCCCATTAACAGCTGTCAGAAATTTCACCTTTGGTATTATCTACTCTAGTATTTTAACATGTCTGATTATCATCATTATTAATAATTACAATTCTGTAGAAACTGATCATTTTTAGTCACAACACTATTCATTCAACAAACATTTACTCTATGTCTAGTATTTGCCAGACACTGTTCTAGGCACTAGGGTATAAAACATTAAAAAATAAATCTAGTAGAGCTCAGAATCTCAGGCTACTGAAGAAAAAAATGAATGATATAATCTCAAAGACATCAAATAGTAATGCCACATTTTTAAATATTTGTATTAAATTTATCAGATGACATCAGTTTGTAAAATTATACAGTTTTCAAGTATACATTTCTGAATACATCATCTATATACTATACTGCATTGTATGCTCACTACCGAGAGTCAGTTCTCCTTCCATCACCATATATTTTACCCCTTTTTCCCTTTTTTTAACCACCCTACCCCTGCCCCTTTGGTAACCACTAAACTGCTGTCTGTGTCTGTGAGTTTTTGTTTGTTTGTCGGTCTTGTGTGTTTGTTGCTTTCAGTTTTATATGCCACATATGAGTGAAGTCATATGGTTCCTGACTTTTTCTGTATGACTTATTTCACTTAGCATGATAATCTCAAGATCCATCCATGTTATCACAAATGGCAGTATTTCATCTTTTCTATGGCAGAGTAATAAATATTTCACTGTAATAAATATATGTACCACATCTTTTTTATTCAATCATATATTTAATCACACTTTGGTTGTTTCCATGTCTTGGACACTGGGAATAATTCTGCAATGAACATAGGGGTACATATATCTTTATAAATAAATGTTTTCAGGCATTTTGGGTAGATTCCCAGAAAAGGAATTGCTGGGTTCTATTGTAACTCTAATATTAATTATTTAAGGAACCGCCATACTATTTTCCATAGTGACTGTGCCAATATACATTCCCACCAGCAGTGTATGAGGGTTCCTTTTTCAACACAACCTTTCCAACACTTGTTATTCCTTGTCTAGTTCTTAATAGCCATTCTAACAGGTGTGAGATGGTAACTCACTGTGGTTTTTATTTGCACTTCCAAAATACCTAGTGAAGTGGAGCATTTTTTCATATATCTGTTGGCTGTTTGTGTTCTTGGGAGAAGTATCTGTTCAGGTCTTCTGCCTATGTTTTAATTGGATTTTTTCATTGTTGTTGAGTTGTATGAGTTCTTTGTGTATTTCAGATATTAGCCCCTTATTATCGGCGTTTGCAAATGTGTTCTCCCATTTTGATGGTTGCCTCTTCGTTTTGTTGATGGTTTCTTTTGCTATGTAGAAATTTTTTAATTTGATATAGTTCCATTCATTTATTTTAACTTTTACTTCCCTTGCCTTTGAGGTCAAATTTATAAAATCCTCTCTGAACCCAACACTCATAAGTTTAACATCTATGCTTTCTTTTATGCTATTTATTGTTTCAGGTCTTATGTTTAGGTCTTTGATCCATTTTTTTTTAAAGATTTTTATTGGGGAATTGGGGGAAGGGGAACAGACAAGTTGCTGTCGTTTTGTTCTTCAGTCAAGTTGTGGAGGATGTAGCTTCACTGGCCCAAGTTGGCACCATCATTGTGCTCTTCCTGGGTGAGGCAGATCAGTCGCAGGCCACTCACAGCGGCTGCTGGCCGCTCACGCTGGCTGCTGGCTACGCACGGTAGCCCATGGCAACCCACTGCCACAGGGGCTGAAGCCTATGCCGTCACTGGCGACTCACGGCAGCCCAGCTCCAGGTTGAGCTGTTGTTCAGCATCTTAGCTGTGGAGGGCAGTGTCACTGGCCCTCATATGTGGGATCCGAACCGGGGCCCTCTGGCATCCCAAGCCAGCTCTTAACCAACTCGCTGCTTGGCCTGCCTATAGGTCTTTGATCCATTTTGAGTTAATTTTGGTATATAGTGACAGACAGCAATCTCATTTCATTGTTTTGCATGTAGCTTTCCATTTTTCCAGCACCGTTTATTAAAGAGGTTTCCTTTTCTCCATTGTATGTTTTTGGCTCCTTTATCAAAAATTATCTGCCCATATATATGTGAGTTTATTTCTGGGTTCTCAATTCTATTCCATTGGTCTGCATCTTTTTTTTTCTGCCAGTGCCATGATGTTTTTTTTTTCTTTTTAAGATTTTTATTGATCATAGAAGAAATAAGAGACCAAAGAAACAATGATAGATAGAAACAAATGAGAATAAAATGCATCGTATAACAATTATCGGGATGCTGTGAAAGCAGCATGCAGATGGCAATATATATCATTACATATCTATCTCAAAAAAACAAGAAAAATCCCAAATAACTTAACATTACATCTTAAAAAACTAGAAAAAAAAGAACAAATGAAACCCAAAGTCAGCACAAAGAAGCAAATAACAAAAATTAGACCAAAATTAAATAAAATGGAGAACAAAAAGGCAATTAAAAATTAATGTAAAACAGAGCTGGTTCTTTGAAAAGAACAATAAAATTGAGAAACCTCTGGCTAGATTCACTAAGAAAAAGAAAAAAGGACACAAATAAACACAATCCAAAATGAAAGAGGAGAAATCACGAAGGATACCACAGAAATGTACCTATAAAGAATCATATGAGAATATTATGAAGGACTGTATGCTACCAAATTAAATAACCTAGAAAAAATGGACAAGTTCTTAGAGATATATAACCTTCCTAGACTAAATCACAAAGAACAGGAAAATCTAAATAGACTTATCAACAGTAAGGGAATTGAATCAGTCATCCAAAACCTTCCCAAAAGCAAAAATCCAGGACCAGATGGCTTCACTAGTGAATTCTACCAAATATTTAAAGATGATTTAATACCTGTCCTCCTCAAATACTTCCAAAAAATTGAAGAAGCACCAAATGAGTCAGGCAAAACTTCCTAATTCATTTTATGAAGTCAACATTCCCCTGATACCTGGTAAGAATAACACACACACACACACACACACAAACTACAGACCAAAATCTCTGATGAATACAGATGCAAAAACACTAAACAAAATACTGGCAAATTGAATACAATAATACATTAAAAAGATTGTACATCACAATCAAGTGGAGTTCATTCCATGGGCACAAGGATGGTTCAACATATGCAAATGGATCAATGTGATACACCACATAAACAAAATAAAGGATAAAAATCATGTGATCATATCAATAGATGCAGAAAAAGCATCTGACAAGATACCACAACCATTTATGATTAAAACACTTAATAAAATGGGTATAGAAGGAAAATGCCTCAACATAATAAAGACCACATACAGCAATGCCACTTCTTGAAGCAAGGATAAGTATGACACCTTTAGTCCTGCAAGATATCCAATTACTAAGACAAATCATATAAAATCCCACATCCAACAATTTGACCTAGAAAGTGCCATTTTCAGAGATTTCAATCTAATGATTTTCTCAGACTGTATTTTAGAGATGAAATAGACTTTTGAGGTAATTTGTTTAATTCCTTTATTTTATAGATGATGAAACCATAGACCAAAAACAATGATGATTTACTCAAAATCTCAAAGCAAGTGAATAAGGAGTAGAGAAACAGATATTTCACATAGCAAAATTAAGGGCCCCTTTCTTCAGTTACTGATTCTATAAAGAAAAAATGAGAGCCAGACCAAAAAATCATGTAAAATCATGTATCTTACAATTGCCATAACTTCCAAAAAATCCATTAGTCTGCCAAATTTTCCATGAATACAGTATAAACAGGCTGACTCCTAGATCTAGTGCTCAGATCTGGAAAAAAGAAACTCGGTAACATCCAAACACATAGTGTGTGTGTGTGTGTGTGTGTGTGTGTGTGTGTGTGTGTGTGTACATATGTGTGTATGGCTTTGGGAGGAAGGGGCACTTGTGTGTAAGCTTTATCAGGATGCTGCAGGCAAATAGTGTCTAACCACAAGAACTGCAGCTGGGGGAAGTGGGCAGCAGGTGGACAGAAGGTGATACATAATTCTGTATCACCTAGAAAATATTGCAGAAAGCATTTGAAGCAATTACTGAGTAGCAAAATTTTAAGAATTAGGGGAGGTGCATTTAAATGACGTTAAACTCTGTGTGAGCTTGTGGTTTTTTTAAATCAAATCACTCCAGCAAAGTCCAGCAGTCATCCCTTACAACTACGCTCAGCATCCATAGGCTGCTGGAGAACATGTTTTGCAAATGCCGTGAGTGCAACTGTTCTCCATTTTTTCATGGTTTATTTAAGTCACACATGAAAGCAAAAACCAAGAACCATAGAAATACTATTGATTAAGCTGGGAGCTTAAGCACTATTCTTTGAGTAGGTGTATACACATGACTGTGCAATTTATATATAAATTCAGATCCAGGTATAGCCAGTCTGATATGAATGAACCACGCTGCATAGTGATATAGAATATTAACCTTTATGTGTGGGATGGAAGAGAAACGGGTGAACAGCTAGCCGGATTCTGTCACTTTTTCATGAGAAAGGATTAGTAGTTAACTATATCTGTTCATTGTTTTCAATTTTTAAAGCATGTTTATGTCTAAGTTAAATGTTTTATACTATTACCATAACTTTAAAGAGTAGATTCAGTTTTTCCTCAACAAATACTCTTTCCTTTGGAAAATCCCAAGATCCTTCCCCTTAAAGCTCCTTGCCCTTTTAAGCCTCCTTTTTATTGAATAACTGAGTAGCTAATTAATTAGTTTACTCAACAATAGTTTACTAAACAGCAAGTGTGAAATTAACCTCAGTTGAGGTGCTGGAAAGGGAAAGATGAATAAAACAGACACGGATCTCTGCTTCCCAGACAACCAAACTCTTAGACTACACTTTCACATAATTGTCTGCTCTGCACTGGATCTCATTCTTGTTAGAAAGGTTTTAAGCTAGGTAGATGCTAATGCCTACATTAAAAGTATTATTTCATTCTTCTTTGAAGTATCCTACAATGTTATGCATGATTAATAATAATAACTCATTTTAGGAATAAGAAATCAAGTAACTATTTTAAAGAACATCAAGCTCTTGGCAACCTCAGCAGAATAGAGGTATCTTAAAATCCAATTCATATTACATTGAATTAATCAGTTTAACATGTTGGTTTGCTTCATTCATTTTATTTCCATTGACTCTATAGTTTCCTGATGGTCCACAATCTGCACTCTAATTATAAAATGGTTAAAAAAAAATGACATTTACTTTCTAAAAATAACGACATATATTAGAAACTCAGAAAACAAAAATTTTGTGACATAATGTACCAGAAAAAACACCAAATTTTAGCAATCAGAAGGTCAAAAAAATTGAATTTATTTAAATCTATAAAAGTTTGTAAATGTCAGTCTCGTTATATGTAAAAATAGGGATAGCAGTAGCTACTTTACTGAGTAGTTTTGATGATCAAACTTGTTTTGTAGTTAAAATGCTTGATAAACTTTCTTTGCATACCTTATTGTAAACTGCGTATGAATTTGAATGTATATTTTATGGATGGCACAAGTTGTTTTAATTCACATTAAAAGTATTTTTCTTTTAATTTATAAGCTCATTATTTTTACATATTTGTTATAATAGATATACGTGATTTGATTCATGTTGTTTTAATTCCTGTTTTCTTTTGCTCCCATATTACTTTTTAAATTTTTGTATGATATTGCCTGTTTTCATGTGTTTTTACATAATTTTATATTAAAAATAATGTAATGCATCCTCTATATCCCCAAACAATGTCTTCATCCATAGGTTCTTATTTCCATTCTCCCCTCATTTGTCTGTGTTTTCAAGTAAACTACTGTAGAAGCATGACTGGATTGTATAATTCCTGAAACTTGTGTATTTGAAAATGTCTTTCCCTTGCTTTGTCAGGTCGCTTTCGTGCTGTGTAGCTAAAGAATTCTCAGCTTCCAGTCTCTTCCCCTATTAACTCTGTAGATTTTCTTGTTTATGTTCTTGGTCATTATCTTTTTTTTGTATTCTCCTGCTTGATGATATCAATCATTTGTCTTGTGGATTCAATCATTAAAAAAATCTATTCTCCAGTTTAAGTCCTTAGTGTATCTTCTCTGTGATTACCTTCACTGCTCTAGTTTTCTTATGATTTCCTTGATTTGTCATCTATAGCACTGATTATGATTACTGAAGTAGTTCTGCTCCTTGCTAAGCTGTAAAATTCTGCCAAGTCATTTTCTCCTAAATTTATTTCCCTGCTTCTTATAGCTCTTTTTGTTTTCTAAATTGATTATATTCTTCAAATGCTATTATGATTCCAGACTTTGTAATTTAAAATTGATATCAGTTTCCTAAGTTATCTAAATTATTCTTTTTCTATACTTTCATCACACTCTCTCCATATTCTTTTTATATTTTCTCTGTAACCTACTGCCATAGGTTCAGTACTGTTACTACTACTATTATTATCACTTTCCTCTTCTTGTTAGTATAAGTGCAAATTGATATAATTTTTCTGGATTGAAATTGCCAACATGTATTTGTAATCTTAAAATTTCAGGAATTTAACTTAAAATATTGAAATATGCACACAAAAATTTGGAACAAGGATATTCAGTGCAGTGTTATAATAAATAACATTAAGACATGGGAAACATCCCCAAATAAAGGAATGGCTAAATAAATGTTAATATATATAATAATCTATTACAGCATTGACCATTGATTATACAAAAATCATCATGATCTAAGGTAAAAAAATATAAAGGTATATGTGTTCACAAGTATAAACATATGTACACATGTGAGATATATTTCCAGTACATACAATTATTTGTGAAGATACCCATCATATGTATAAAAATGCTAGATTCAAACACACAAAATGTTAAAAACAATTATGCCAAGTAAGTGTGGAAAGGGGAGCTTCTTGGTGACATGGTTTTCTTTTTGTATATATTTACTATGTTGTTTAATAATGAACATGTGCTTCTTGCTTACATTAAAATAGTATTAATAAAAAGCAATCTATATTGCAAAACTAAAAAAGGTAAAGACTTTAACTGGGTTGAGTTACATTTGTCAAACAGGGAAAATATCCAATAGGAAAACAAATTTGAATACTTTTAAAACCCTTGGAAAATAATACTTTTACAGGAAGGGTGTAATTTTTGAGAAGTCAATATTAAATCAAGCTAACTACAGGGAACAGTCTGAGAAGGGAAGCGCAAGTTACTTATATAACAATCATGGCCAAGTATGGCACCAGAATGACAAGCTTTTTATTTTAAATGATTATCAATTTAATTGCAAAACATTCAAAGCTATTTCCTTACATTTTAATCAAGATATCATATTAGACTCCAATATCTGTTTTGTTTACTGCAGTTAATGTTATTCTTTTGGTCAAAGTTTATTGCTTTTGTTTTGTTAGACAGTCTGATATTTTCCACACACAACAGTAAAGTGAACAGGATATCTGTCCTCTAAAGAAATGTTTCTCATTCAAAGGAATAGGTGTGCTGATAAACCCTGTGTACCCAGCAGTTAACATTGCGCGGTTGTTAATTATGACTTAACAGAAGCATTGAGACGGACAGAATCAATGGAGTAAGTCACAGCAGCCGGAACCTGAAAATCCACGGTGGGAATGTAACAAGTTTTGCAAGCTAATACATTCCTTATTAGGCCTCAAAAAAACAATCCTCTGAAAACCTTTTGGAAACAAAATGATCCAGTAGGTTGATAGTATAGTTACCAGCAACTGTTTTCTTGTAGTTGCCCAAGACATAAAATCAAATCTCAGAATATTTTTTAGCATCATATTACCACATGAGGGTGCTCTCTCCCCAGACATGTGTCTGTAAGTGAGCCGGACACGGTTAGGAAGGAAAATGTGTTGTTTCCTCCCCTATACATTTTGGAAGACATGAAAGGATTCGTCAGAATAAACATGTGTAAAAAGAAAAAAAATAAAAGTCTAGACCTAAATACAAATGGGCTTATATACACTATACATATCTAAACAGTATGAACCAGGCATGCAAAGAGATATCATATACCATGCGGGAGAGAGGGGGCAAGGGTTTGTGCTAGTTAAATAAGCATGTCTCTGTGTTGTCTTGACCTACAGAATCAGGATATCTTGGGGTCAGGCTCAGGAATCTGTATTTATATTGTACTCCTTCAGTAATATTTACGTACCTTAAAGTTTAAGAGGTGCTGGTGTGGAGTCATTAAAAACATGATTACTATTGTAAGCACTGACGTATATATGAACATTTAAATTTAATAAGCTAGATGATTTTAGACAACCATGCCATCCATCAACTTTTGGAAGGAGTTTATTCATGACAGAATTTCATCTAGAATACAACTGAAAATTTTCTCCAAAGCTCTCACAACCTTCACAAATATAATAAATAAAACACCTGTTCTTTGAAACAATAGAAAATATGAACTTAACTCATCTTGCCAGCTCATTGATATATTTTTTTTCCTTTTTGACCTAGTTTAGTAAATAAAAGGTAACCCTTGTTTCAACATGTAAATTCCACACCCATGAGATTGGTGCTTGTCATTTTCAGAAAATTGCCTGTATATGGAAAAGTTTAATAACTAACTTAAAAGGTGAAAGTATGTCCTATAAAATGCAACTGTAATTATAATTGTTTTATGTGGAAAATGAATTTATATTGGAGAAAATTTTGAACAGGTTATGTAGTAACCATGGTTGATAGAAATGTTTATCAGCGTGGCTCTTGATCTTTTAAAGACCCAATGTTATGCTTATCATCCCTTGGCCTTGACTTTGTGAATGGACCTTTATGTCCCAGAAAGAAAATACTGGAAGTGAACAGGCTGTAGTGTCTGAACTCTGCACTCAGGCAAAGGTTGGTGAGTTTTACATGAAATGAGGGGGTCTCTAGAATCAAATTAATGTCCACAGACATAAAACTGGCATATTTACATGATACATATGTATACATATATAAATACATATTAAATATGTACATAAATGTCATATAAACTTAATCATACATGTACCTACACATATGGCTATTCACATAGCCATATCTGTGCATAGATCTCTGCTTAGTAGTAAAAAAATATATAGAATATTAGAACTCAGATGGAGTCTACAGGCCCACCTACCATTCAGTGCACAGCTTATTCTATAATTTATCTAGAGAGCTAACCATCTGGCATTGGCTTAAGGTGCTTCCTGGAAAAAGAAGCTTCCTACTGACCTACAGATCATGCTATTTTAAATAGTATTTGCATAAAATAGTAATTGCATCGATGATAGCATTTTAAATACTGACACTGGATCAGTAATTTTACCCATTACTACTGGTTCTTCCTGAATCTACTCATAATAAGTTTATTTTTTTCATTTAACACCTAACAAATGTAAAGTATGTTAATTTAGTTTAACTTTTCAAACCTCCTACTCTTTTATACCTAAATATCAAAATTATTTTTAGAAACTTTTACTAATCTCTGTTAAAACTGATGTTTTCAACTGCCTTCTTCAAAGGCATAAGTGCAAAATAAAAAGTTTGTGCTGGTGCAGAGAACAGAGGGTTTTATGCCTCTTAATTTGAGCCTCATTCCTATAAACTGTTTTCTTTCTCAGAGGCCTCACAAATGATAAACATTTAACTTGGATACATATTGTTTTCATCTTTTTGACAATAGCTTTATTTGGTCATTCTTTAATTTGTTTCCATATTCATGCATTCATTCAAAAAATATTTTGCACACCTACTATATGCCAACACTATGCTAAGGGTAAAGGATAAAACAGTGACCAAAACAGGCAGAAGCCGCAGACATTGTGAAGTCAAGGAAAATATGAGAGGAAAATAGATAATAAAAAATATATATATTATACTGTGAAGACAATACATGTCATGAAGAAAAATTAAGTATGGAAGCAAGTTTGGGCTTAGTGAAAACTGAAATAGAGGAAATAGGACAGTCTCACAGAGACAGTCATATTTGAATTAAAATTTGAAACATACGAGGGAGTCAGTACTTGGAAAAATGCATTATATGGAGAGTATAATGTCCTAAGGCGAGAGTGGGACTGAAGTATTAAAGAAATAGAGAGGGACCAATGTGGTGGTAGATATTACATTAGGTCAGAAATGTAATGGGGTAGTAGTGACTGTAGAAACTTCAGGAGTATATTTAAGTGAAAAGGGCCCTGATTGGAAGATTTTGAGCTGAGAAGTGACAAGGTTATTATATTTAAATGAATTAATACAGAATTCAAAATGCACAGAATGTGGCAAGGGTGAAAATAGGAAAAAAGTTAGGGGGCTATAGAAATAGTCAGGTGAGAGATGTTGGTAAATTGGATAAAGGTTGAAGAATTGAAGATGTTGAAAACCTAGGAATTCTGGAAATGCTCGGACAAAATTTTCTGAATGATCATATTTGGAGTGTGAGGAAAAGTGAAGAGTCAAGGATGACTCCAAGTTTTTGTCCTGAGCTACAGCAAAAATGGTAGTACCAATAATTGAGATGGAGAAAACTGAAGATGGCACAAATTTGAAAGAGAAAACTAGGAATTCAGTCAGCTAAAGTATGAAATATTTACTAGAAATTCAAGAAGAAAATGTTTATCCAAGTAGGCTGCTATATATATCAATATGGAGTTCAGAGATAGGTCTAGACTTGAGAATTAAAATTGGGCAAGTCCACATACATAAAGGAATGAATGCTATCAGTCAGTGATTATTCACTAAAAGAATGAGTGGAGATGGAATAGAGGTACAGACACCATATCTCTCCAATGTTAGGGGATAGGGGAGATGAGAATCAACTAGTAAAGATGACCAAGGAATAGTTTGCCGAGTAAGAGTAAAACAAGAAGGGTGCTATATTCTGAAACCAAGTGAGGAAGACCTTTCAATGAGAAGGTATATCTGCATAGTTGGCTTGATTTTAGGTTGCATACAGGACATCACTGCCTACTACCTTTTTCAATTCAACACACTGTTCTAGGCAATCAAGTTAATTTGAATCTTGAGTATGCAGTTCACAATTTCTCAAGGAATACAAGTCCATGCCCTTAAAAAAAAATTCTCCATTAAGTTTCATCTTAAAAAAAAAAAATCCCCCTTAACTCTTTAGTTTTGAGTCATCAACTCTGTTCAAATTTTAATTCTGACATTGCATATATTAACTTTTCCTCCCAGTTTGATGTCATCTGATAATTTAATAAGCTTGTCTTTTATGAATTCTTTCATTCAAGTCACTGATAAAACTATAAAACATGACACATCTCAACATATAATCTTCTGATTTTATGAAATGCTGCAAGAGATCCCTCCTGAGTTACCATCTATGTAAGTGATTATATTTTAAGTAAAGTTATTGACTTAGCTATAAATCCACCTACTTGTTTGAAATCTTTCATGCAAAGGTGTTCTTTTTCAATAGTAAATGCATACTGTTTTTGAACTTGAAGAGACCTTGATGATCAGCTAGGCAAATCAAGATCAGGGAAGACAATAAAATGCCTTGAAAAGTTCTTCATTAAAATCTTTTGAGTATACTGGATGGTGAACACACAATGTGATATATAGATAATGTGTTACAGAATTGTACACCTAAAATCTATGTAACTTTGCTAACAATTGTCACCCCAATAAACTTTAATTTAAAAAAATCTTTTGAGTATAATCACCAACTATCCAGGTGATGAATATGTGAATTAACTTGATTGTGATAATCATTTCACAATGTATATATGTACATCAAAATGTCACATTGTATACCTTAAATATGTATAAATTTTATTTGTTAATTATATCTCAATAAAGGTGGAGACAGTTTTTAAATGAGTGAAAAACAAACAAAAAAATCTTTTGATATGGTGGCTTAATTAATAGATATTTTGCCATTATTTGTTCTTCTCACAGGCTGGCTCATTATGCACATCTTTTCTTTTCTTTTTTTTTCTTGTTTATTATTATTATTATTATTAGTTTCAGGTATACAAAACAATGCAATAGTTATCCTTTTCACCCCTCACAAAGTGACAACCCCCCTCCCCCCATCCACCCCCAATATCATCCATGTCTATTACAGTTCCATTGACTCCATTCCCACACTCTACTCCACATCCCATGACTATATATATATAAATTATCATTGACATATAATATTATTCAATGGCAGCTTCAGATGTACAGTATGCACATCTGTATTTCTAAACCATCTGTTTGGGGGTCCATTACATAATTACACCCACCCAAAGATTAATAAGTGTCCTTTTATACAGCTTCGAGGCACTTTCTTTCCTTTTTCCTTTCTCCCTTTCTCTTTCTTTCTCTTTCTTTCTTTCTTTCTTTCTTTCTTTCTTTTCTTTCCTTCTTTCTCTCTCTCTTTCCTTTCTTTCTTTCTTTCTTTCTTTCTTTCTTTCTTTCTTTCTTTCTTTCTTTCTTTCTCTCCTTCTTTCTTTTTACTTCTGGAAATCCATCTGTTCATAACCACAATTGTTGTCAGTGATAATTTTTCCCATTCCATGTATAAATATTTCCATTTCTTTAGAATTCAACCCATTTGGGCCCATGTGCTTAAATATATTTAAGGAGATCTAGATTATCTTTTTAAATACTTTCCACTTTCTGTGCTCCAATTCAATGGTTGCTGGTTGTTTGCTTGTTTGTTCTTGAGTATTTTCAATTTGAAGTTTATCATCCTTGGATTTTGCTTTTGTCATTGCCATTTATAAAGATTTTACTCTCTGTTTTAGTATTGTCCAATACAATATAAAAATATCCTCCATTTATGTGAAAAGACAGCTTAAAATACTGCTAGAAATGTAGACAACATGACTGAGAAACTGAATTTTTATTTGTACTTAATTTTAATGAATTTAAATTTAAATTGTTGTCTAAGTCTACTGGCAACTATATTGAAAAGTGCAGATCTATACTTCTTGTTGCAGTTTAGAATGTAGTTCAATAAGTCCCTTAAATTAGTTCTAATAATTCAAAGGTATAAATTTTTGTGGGTTTGTGATAGGACCTACAAAGCCAAAAGCCAAAGACGCTAGACAGATCACATAAATGAGTGGAGCCTAGTGGCAACTGTGGGGGACTAAAAAATATATAATCATTCTATAAAATAACAGGACCGACTCCATCAAAAGGGGCCAGCTGATTCAGCCAGTTGTAGCTATGCTACAGAATTATCAGGCCTAATTTTTCAAGAGAAGCACCAATTTGAAACTTTAGGTAAAATTACCTAACTTTTAAGTGTTGACAACATGGTCAAACATTTAGAAAATATTACACATGTCAAATACGACATGCATAGAAGTTGCCTGTTTGTGATGCATGCATTTCTTAAGAGATTTTTATAATATATTAAAATGTACAATTTATGCACGTGTGCCCATCTTGATCATGTGCACTATTCTAGGTTCTCTTACACAACTAATAATAGGATTAGCTAATCTAAGATTCTCTATAGTCTCACCCTTTAATTTCAGGAACTCCCACTTTATCACTTAACAGTTTCTGATTAGTATCTCATAAGAACTATTAAAACATTTAAAAATTTTAAAAATTCATTAAAAGCCCTCAATTCTGATAAATTATTTTAAGATTTACTGAAGCTTAGAGTTAGGAGCCATGAAAGTTTGCAGCCTTCATACAGCACACAAGACAAAGGTATTTGAGGATTTATTTTAGGTATTCCTTGGGCACTTTATCAGTAAACAAAATTAAATGGAAAGAGAAGGAGTTAAAAGTAAACTGAAGACACATATGACTTCACCTGCTTAATTACTATTTGCTTAATAACCTACCTCATGCATGAGCTCTCTCAAGCATAATCCCTTAATTACTTAGCAAGCAATCATTTGTTAAAACAACTATGTTCACAGCGTTGCACCAGGCACTAAGGAGGAGTTTTGGGAAATATAAAATGTAGCACCTGACCTCTAGGAGCTTAAGATGTTGAGAAAGAATCCCACATGAAAGCATCAAGGAGCATATCAACAAGGGCAAAATGAGGCAGGACACAGACTACTATGTCAGAAGTTTTGTATTTCATTTGTTTCTTATTTAAGAAAATTGAAGGGATTTTCTTTTAATAATGGGCAGAAGGTAGGCCACATCTGTTCCCCCAACAGACACTGATGCCATTCCACAGTAGGAATACTTAAAGTGTCAATATTGAATACTTTCAGCAAAACCTTTACATACCCTTAGAGCAATTGAAAAGTTCAAACAAAGTTGTTAATTAGAGTAGTAACAGGTACTGTTTCCTTCAAACATTAAGTGTAAATTAAGTCTCTAAATTTATTTGTTCATAATGAAACAAATTTAAATAAAATATGAAAAAAAACCTTCTTCCTTATAAATATGGGGGAAAAAAAGAGTGAACTCTTTCTATTTAAAATATTTCCATATCCTCTCTTTACTAAAATATCCATTTTGACTAGCAATTGATTCACTTTTGTCCAAGATAACCTCTCTGAGCCTGTTTTCTCATCCTATAAAATGAAAACAAAGGGACAACTGATTTCTAATACACTGCCCTACATTTGGTACTGCCATCCTTAAATTCTCCTCAAAACCAGGTCATGTGTGTGTATCATGGGTAAAAGGTTTCTCTATATTGGCATTGGGAAGAAAACAGACATGGTATCACTTGAGTCTATAGCTTTAGTTTCTCAGCGCTTAAAAGTCTAACGGCAGGAGCAAAAAGCAAAACGGAGAAAATTCTGCAAATGCTACTAACACCTACACTTAATTGAAATCACTCACTTATTATTTCAAATGGTATGGAAGTGCTGCCACATGTCACTCAACTTAATACTTAACCTAAAATAGGAAAACATTCTACCAGTGTATAAGAACACCCAATAAAGCTCACTAAAAAGCTCACATTTCTCCCTCACTGAAACCATTATATCTTCTTGTTCACTGAGACAGAGAAAGTCTCAAGTTCAAGAAACAGAATAATGATATGGCTTTGGTGACTGAATCTTTACTTTTAAGATAAACTCCATAATGTTTTATTTAAAAAAATCGATCATTGTCAAATCTCCTAAAAAGCACCAATTCCTTCACCTTCTAAAGTAAAAATTTACCTCTACTTGGGTTTCTACCATAAAATGCAAGGGACTTTTCTGAATAAGTCATTTCAACTTTTATACAAGGAGGCCATTTCTGATGTCTGTGGTCTTTCGCTTGATATATAATTTTAACGTATTCAAATATGATTTTATTAAGAAAATTGAGGGTAGCGTCAATGTTTATTATAGCACTACACTTTAATCTGATAGACTGACCTTTTAGGCACTATTAAAATACCAACATTATTAATACTGCCTCAGATTAATTCAGATGTTATTGATTATACTCACACTTTCTTGGCAAAATAGATGACTATAGATAGAATTGCAATGTATTAAAATATTTTAATGATAAAATGATATTTTGGAGTTTCAGCTCTTTTATCTTTGCTGAGTCTTTAACATCTTTATCTAATATCACCATTAATATTGGTTAGAAGGCACACCATGGAAGGCATCATACCAGTTCCATAAACTATAAAAATTTCAATGTACCGCTACCTATCTTACCTATACAGCTCTTCTTAGAATGTGTTTGCATGTAGGTGACCTCAGAACTCCATCAGCATGATTGGTCAGGTGGGATTTTGTGATGGAATTTGGATCCCAAGAAAGCGTTTTGTTATCTAAATTTTTACTCTCAAGATAAACTCCAGAACAATTAATAACAAATAAATACTAGTGGTGATTCTTCTGAAAGGGCTCCTGAATTTTCCTGACATAAGAGTTAAACCAGAAATGCATTATATTTTCTGAATCTCTCAGCTAATTAGATGCACTTTCCCTGATTTGGAGTATAGGGTGCACCACATAGGAATCAGGAAATATGAAGAGCAAATTTGGATATATACAGAAAGATAAGCCAATAAGCGGAATTTCTGAAACAATAAGCGGAATTTCTATACAAACCATAAGTAAGCAGAAGCCTTAGGAAAAAAAGATTTATTATAACAAAGAAAAACAAAGAGAGAGAGAAATTAGTCAGTTTGCAAGGGCAAGAAGTTGAAACTCAATGCAACTTGAGTCATCATAAAGATGGAATATTAGATAGTGAAAAGTGTTCTCTACTGAGGTAGTTCCCCAAGATGATTTGCATATAAACATTTCATTTCTCAAAAAAAGATAACGTCAAAATTTGTTTTAAATTGTATGCCAATATTTCATGGGTCTGTTAAAGTAGGTTACTTTCATTTTTTTAACTCTGTATCCATCATATGAACACTTTCAATCACCTAAACTAATGTGAGTGGATCTCTGTTCTTTACCCCCACCTGTCTTTCTTGAATTTCCTCTCCATTTTCATACATCTTAATCCTTCTTGGAAACCTAATGCTTGTTATTTTTTGTGAAGTGACTTTGACACTGCATTATTGCTATTATGATTCTTTTTCCAATATTTCATCTACTTAACATTACAAAATTGAGAGCTCAAATATATGGTGATGGAAGGAGAACTGACTCTGGGTGGTGAATACACAACGTGATATATAGATGATATATTACATCATTGTACACCTGAAACCTATGTAACTTTACTAACAATTGTCACCCCAATAAACTTTAATTAAAAAAAAATTGAGGATTAATTGTAAGTTTAGTTGTAAAAACATTGATAAATCTCTGAAGCAAGCCATGTCCATCAAAATGGATTTTTCTTTGATAATGTTTTAAATGAATTTTCTTCTCACCACTGGCTGTTTAATTTCATGACCAAATAAAGTCATAGTAACTGTATATTCAACAGCAATCTCCCACCAAACAAGTGAATTTACTTCAATTTTTTTTATTTTTTTTTTAGCTGAGTCATCCTGCCACCTGTTGGCAGCTCAGTGGCAGCTCAGCTAGGGCCAAGAAATGAACCGGCAACCTTGTTACTCAGAGTTCGCACTCTTGAGTGAGCTCTTAACCAACTGAGCCACTTGGCCGGCCCAATGAATTTACTTTTGACAAACCATATTGGCATATAAACTGACACATAACAATGGACAATATGAAAATCATTATTTATTATTTAGATTAATATTCTACTCATTGTTTCATGATGAATAAAAGTTGTAACATTCACAGAAATTTAAACTGGCTTAGATTCCCCAACTTTATTATAATTGTTTTCTACCAGCATTCATATCTTTCAGAAAGTAAACATTCATTCATCCATTCACTTTCTTACTCATTTATTCCTTCAACATTTAAAAAATGTTTACTATGTACAAGGTGCTGAAACACATAAAGAAAAATGGTTTTTCATTTACCTTTTTTGTCTAATGGCAGTCTTTGTGTTTTATTACTACTAAGGCAACACTACAAAATGTATTTTAAAATTTAGGTATTTTTAATTTTCTAGAAAGGTAGAATAGAATTACCACAGTATATGCATGCCTTATTCATAATCTAAATCTTGGAAGAAGAGGAGAGACAGAAAAGGAAATGTAACAACCGGTTCCGTCTACTCTTTTTTCCTTTTCTTTCTTTCTATCTATCTTTCTTTCTATCTTTCTTTCTTTCCTTCTTCTTTTTTAAAATTAGTTTCAGATGTACTAAACAATGTAATTGTTAGACATTATTGTTTACTGAGAAAGAGAAAGTCTCAAGTTCAAGAAACAGAATAATGATATGGCTTCGGTGGCTGAATCCTTCCTTTTAAGATAAACTCCATTATGTTTAATTTTTTAAAAAAGTGAACTATTATTGTCAAATCTCCTGAACAGCACCAATTCCTTTACCTTCTAAATTAAAAATTTACTCCTACTTGGGTCTCTACCCCTCACAGTGATAACTCCCCCAATCTACTACCCCTCTGATATCATACATAGCTGTTACAATTCCATTGACTCTATTCCCTATACTCCACATCCTGTAACTACACACACACACACACACACACACACACACACACACACACACATATATATATTTGACATTCAATATTACTCAGCTTCAACTTCAGGTGTACAGCATAGTGGTCAGGCATCTACACTGTCCATGAAGTGGTCTCCCTAATAAGACAAGTGCCCATCTGTAATGGTCCCCACTCTCTTAGACCTTATCCTATGCCTCTTGTCTCCAGCACCATCTAGAAATCTGAAATTTGGAAAAACGGAGATATAATTAAATAGGGAAAGGGTTGTACAATAGATAGATAGATAACAAAGGGCAGAGCTTTATCCAAAGTTGTTTGACACATTTAAGTAACAGAAACCAGAATGAAAACCTTAAAAAAAAAGCTTTTGACAAGGGTTTTACTCACCACCTGGCCTAGCCATATCCCAAGGGAGGGTCAAGGAGGAGGAAGAGAAAGAGGGAACAGGGGAAGGAGTTGGTCAAGGAGGGGCTGCTCCTAGACCCCCTCACCCCTTCCTCATAAAACTGATCTTAAAGGGAAGTATAGAGAGAAGCCAAAAGAAATGGGGGTTGACATGAATGACAAGGGGCAAGTCCCCATCTGGAGGAGGGACCTGGGCGTTGTCTCAACTGTGGCTGACTCATGGAGTGTCCACGGTGAGTCATAACCCCTTATTAGCCCCTCTGTCCTGTGCAAAATGGGGACTGTCATTATAACCAGACTTGTGCTGAGGCCGAAGGGCTGAGGCCACCAGAAGGTGATGGGTGGGTGTCTGCCAAGTGTCTCAGGGCTGGAGCACAACATATTTCTTACAGAGACACATACTAGTAATAA
Source organism: Hipposideros armiger (assembly GCF_001890085.2). Classification (NCBI taxonomy): domain Eukaryota; kingdom Metazoa; phylum Chordata; class Mammalia; order Chiroptera; family Hipposideridae; genus Hipposideros; species Hipposideros armiger. The sequence goes on along the minus strand of NW_017731565.1, from coordinate 1,360,817 downwards.
TAGTAACAGACATGAAGACAGCCAGATTTTCAGACCTGACTGTGTGGAGGTCCCTTCTAAGCATTTGACATATTTTAATTTATCGAATTCTCCCAACAACCCAGTGAATCAGGTCCTTTATCCCCCATTTTTCAGTTAAAGAAACTGAGACAGGAAGAAGCACAGCCACACAGGGGCAAGTGGCCGAGCTAGGATTCAAACCCAGGTCCTGCTCTAACTTAGCACTGTCTGAGAAAAAATCACGTATCACTTTAAATTTTCTAATAGCCACATTAAAAAAGCATGAAGTAAAACTGTTTCATCTTAATAATATATTGGGTCATCAGGAAAGTCATGATGCATTTTTGCACTGAAAAACATAGAAAAATACGACGACACAATATTTAATCTAAATTATTGGATTATTAAATCCAAACTATTATCCTTTCAACTGTGATCAATGTCAAATTTTTTTTAAAAAAGCTTTATTATCTTTTCCCTTTCCTTTTCTTTTTACTTCAAGCTCTCACTGTTCCACTATACTGTTTCAATATCCTAGCAATCAATTAAAGCAATGCAAATAAAATCAGCACAGAGATCCCATTTTCATCCAATAAAATTGGAAATGGTCAATAATATGTGGCGTTAGCACAGGGGCGGGGGTAGGGGGCTGACATTCTGACACATTGTGATGGGCTGTAAAATGTCACAGCTCCTTTATCAGAAGTCTTAAAATATGTTCTTTTGTCCAACAATTCTATTTCTAGGATATTTTTTCTAATGACTTGCCTTTTCAAATAAAACATCTAATTCTAGCAGCTAAAAGTGAGTAAATAATGGCTGCAAATGTTGCCTGCATTTTTGAGGTGTGAGTTTTAATTTTGTGGAGAAAGAGTTTTACTGGTGAGCATGCTTTGGTATAATAAAACTTGTTTTCTGCAGTAGCAATTACATGCAGTAGTTTCATGTTTTCTAGTCCTAGAGATTCTATTTAGCATTCATCTCTGTAATGATGGTTAGTATCTCAACACAGAATTTCACTCATCCTGCTACTAAAAGGCATAAGAAGGGGAAACAAAGTACTCTGTGCTGGCTGGTAACGATAATTACCATCACTGGACCAAGGAACTTCTGAAAATATATGGCAGTCTCATTCACAAAAGCCCCAAATGGAAAACACACTGAAATTTTCAACAACTACAGATCAGACAAGTAAACTGAGGTATAGTCACAGAATGGAATGCAATAGCAACATAAAAACAAACTACAGTGACATAAAAATGGATGACCCTTTCAAGAATTAATTCCAAAGAAGTCAGATACTCGTACACAAAAATACATACTGTATTATGTACATATATTTATTTTTAATAAAATAGGCAAAACTAATCTATGATGTTAAAATCAAGATAGTGGTTAAGAGAGGGATAGTCAGTCAACTCACGACAAAATTCCTACAGTTAAACCAGACAAAATCTGCGTCAACACCTAGTTTTCCAAAATCAAATCAATATATTAAACATTTGAACTGTATTCTAGTATTTGCATGTAGGGATTTGAATATACCCTGGAGGGTACACAAAAACTTTCCAAATGACACACAGGCTCATACAGTCAATTTCCAGATCTTCAGTGGAGATATGCACTCCTTCTAAAAATGATCTGACTGAGAAAGTAACTGGAATAGGAACATCATTCAGGCTTTCTTTTTTCACTTCACCTTGTACACCCACATTCCCCACACTATACCAACGAGAGTACTATACCCCAACCATCTCAGTGCTGCACAATGCCTTGGAATGTAAAAATTTATGGGGGCCGGCTGAGTGGCTCATTGGTTAAGAATTGGCTTGGGGGGGCTGGCCGAGTGGCTCAGTTGGTTAAGAGCTCGCTCAAGAGTTTGAGCTCTGAGCAACAGCGGTTCGAGTCCAATCCAAGCTGAGCTGCTGCTGAGAAAAAAAAAAAAAAAAAAAAGAATTGGCTTGGGAGCACAAACTCTGAGCATCAGGGCTGCCGGTTCGGCTCCCACATGGGCCAATGATGCTGCGCCCTCTACAGCTAAGATGGTGAACAATAGCTCGACTTAGAGCTGGGCTGCCATGAGTTGCCAATGACGGCGTAGGCTGCAACCCCTGCTGCAGTGGGCTGACATAAGCTACTGTGAGTGGCCGGCAGCCAGCGTGAGCTGCCAAGAGCCGCCGAGAGCGGCCGTCCAGAGGCCGACGACCAATCTGTCTCATTTGGAAAGAGTGCAATGATAATATCAACATGGGCCAGTGAAGCGACGTCCTCTATAACTAGACTGAAGAACAAAAAGGACAGCAACTTGTCTGTTCCCCTTCCCTAACACCATTCCCCTCCCCCAAATCCCCAATAAAATCTTTAAAAAAATTATAGAGCACCAAAAAAGGGGAGGCAATTCAAATACTGATGTGAGAGAAGGCTCCTTTAATTAAAGCACCATAAAACATTGGTTTTTACATATTTTTATTAAGGATGAAACATACAGTATGACACTAAATTGAATAAAATTTAAAAAAAAAGAACTACAACATTGTGGATGAATCTCACAAACATAATTTGGGTGTTCTGAATTAAGATATATTTTGTAATGGGATATTAGAACTGATGATAATTTTTGTTTTACAACATCATCTGTTGTATCCATTAACTATCATTAGGGAATCCATTGCTTTGAGGGAGTATCACATGAGAATGAAACAAAGAGTGTCAATAAGAAAGACTGAGGTTAATGAAAATTGATTTTATCAAAGCAACACACTAATGTAAGGCTCTATGCTTATTTACCCTGCGCTCTATTTAACCATGTATCTAAAATTAGAAAGTTTAAAGTTTAAAAAGTCATACTGAAAATATCAATCTGTTATAAAGTATACCCTCTATAATTTCATCATTCTCAGCAATGAGAAAGAGTTTCAGGAGGAAATTCCCATTGACCAGTGTTGATCTCTGTGACATATTTTTTTGCCATGATTGCAAGGAAAATATGATAATATAAATTCTACATTTATTTCCAATAGGTCAACAATGTATTTTTGAGAAATGGATCATATACTAGAGACAAAATAGTATTGTGCATTTTCTCAAACACTTATTTAGGCTCATAGGACAAACATTTTAATAGAATACTTATTGAAGTCTGAAAGCCCATATTAATTTTCACTTAGATGGAATTCTGATTTTTTTTCATTCCTAATATGTATTTATAAGATTTAGACTATTGTCCTAGGAATTTTGTAACATCTACTCTAAAAATGGACTCAACAATCAGTCATATATTTTTGTATGTCTTATTTTTTGTGGCCCAAGAACTTTTCTTCTTGCACTTAATTTGTACTGAACACTATATTATTCTAGTGATAAGTAGCATTAATCCAAAAATACATAACTAATTGAAACAAGTATCATTAAGAGTTTCATTGCCAATGATTTTATTTTTTTGTGTTTAGTAACTATCAAAATTTGTTATATTGTTCTGACAGCATACACAAATATTCACAATTATAGTCAATCCAAAATAAATTTCTTAAAACTTGGATACCAGTGATACAGGAAATAAAAATGCTAACATGTAGATATATAAATACTTGTTGCAGAGACATGAGAAAATGTGGTTGATAGAATAATTTCAAGAACAAAAATGTAAATAATCTGTTTGTATAATAGAATGGAATTCAGATGCAGAAAGTAAAATTTTGACTTGCTGTAAAATCATAGACTATACATATATGCTTCTGTCCCTGGTTGCTGGCATAGGACTCCTAAAACACTTGTAATTTCTTAAGTGATAGAGCATTAGGAGCATCTTTTTTTCTAATATTTGGTCTTTCATCCAAGTTCATGACACATAGCTCCTAAATCCCTTGGAATTTCCTGAGTGATAGGAGTGTCATGTGTTCTAATGAGATGAACTGTTCCTAGGCTCCTGAATGGGGCTGGTTGCCAGCTAGACCAAGCTGAGATTAGATGCTTGGAACTTTTAACCCCTCCACCCCCCACCCCATCACATTCTCCAGAGAGGAGCTGGAAATTGACCTACTGATCAATAATCCTACTTGATAAAGTCTATAAAATTCCCCAAAGTATGGGGTTTGAAGAGCTCATTGGTTGTTGAATACATCTACAATCTGGGAGCATGACACACCCTGACTCCTTGGGGACAGAAGATCCTGTGTTTGGGATCTTTTGGGACCTTGTCCTATGTATTTCTTTATCTGGCTGTTCATCTCTATCCTTTAGCATATCCTTTATTATATAATAAACTGGTAAACAAAAGTGTTTCCTTGAGTTCTGTGAACTGTTCTATCAAATAATCAAATCCAAAGGGGGTGTCATGAGAACCTCCAATTTGTAGCCAAGGTGCAGAAGTAATAGATAACCTGGAACTTACTACTTGCCATCAGCATCTGAAGGGAGGTGGCCTTGTGGCACTGAGCCCTTAACCTGTGGGGTCTACACTAACTTCAATTAGTGTCAGAGTTGAATTGAATGAAAGGGCATCTAGCTGGTGTCACAGAGAATTGTTTGGTGTGGGAAAACCCCCACACATCTCCTGTCAGAAGTACTGTGGGTGTAGTAGTATTGTGAAAGTAAAGAAGAAACCCAGGAAGAAGAGTGACTTTTTCCTACCTACTGGTTGGGAACATGCCCATATGCCTTAAAATTAATTTTGGTATATATTAAATTACTAGAGTAATTAGATTCTACAGAATACATTTTTTTAAATGACAGTTTTATTTTAAATATTAGTAATTACAATATACCAGAAATTGCATTCTTTGCAAGTATTTAAATTTATGATAAAAAAATAAGATTCCAATTTAAGATGTATAAAGGGATAAATAAATTTTAAAGTTCTTTTAGAAAATTAGATGAACAAAATTTATGAAAATACCTCCTCTTTCCATAGTCTATCATTAAGTTTAGAGGGAATAGAAGTTTGCCAGGTACGTTAATAAACATTAATTTCCTTTAGAATTTCCTTCACAAAATTTTAGTGTTCTCATTATTATCTTCAGCTTATTCCTTATTATAAGACATAATAAATAGAATTTCTACATAAGCTGCAAAAATTTTATGAGACATATTTTTTATAAAAAGATCCTCTTGACATAGCCTCTTCTTATTGAATGCTAGAGATAGTTTCTTCATCCAAATAAATTCTAGGTTCTCTTTGATAAGACTTTAAGAGCTGTCTAACTCATCTTTTCTTCCTTTATGACTTCCTTATTACAAAACTCAGAACAAAATCTAGTGCTTAACTTTTTAGTATAATAATTTCTTCATTCACTTCATGACTTTGAATTTTCCAATTTTTATTTATTTTTTGTCTCTTACTTTAAACACCTTAGAAGTAAATGGTTACTTTGCACAGTGATAAAAACATCTATTCTAGAGTCACATGTCCCTGTCTAAACCCCAACTTTACCACCTAGTATGGTATGACCCTGAATAAATGTAAGATCCCTTCAGTTAATTCTTTGGTAAAATGGGAATAAGAGTCCCTGTCTCACAGAGTTATAAAATCAATTATTAGTTATAAAGCACTTAGAATGGTACCTGACACACTGCTATTTAAGTGTTTGTTACATAAGCAATATATAAATAATAAACAGGGAGGACTTCAATCCTCACTGTAAGTTCTGAAGATCACATGTGTATCATGATTCATTATCATGAACTGAGTGCCAATTATTTAAACTTTCTTTTACTCTGAAAATCCCATAATACAGAAAAGGCATAAAACCTGCAATCAAGTTTTTAATAAATATTAAGTATATATCAAAGTGACAGCATGCCACTTGAATTAAAAATAGTAGTCAGTACCAATTAGAAATATCCACCTCTAGCCAATTACTAAATTTTTTTTTTGTAAATCTTGTGAGTTTTTCACATCCTCATGAATAATCCCTAGAAGAAAGTGATGTGAAACTTAGATATCCTTCTTCTTATTGTGTTATTTGCTAGGTAGCTTACAATTTGCCATGTGTGGGTTCAGTCCTAGGCTTAACACAAATAGAACTCAAAATTAACTTGCAGAGACATTTGGGACTGCCTCTGACATCTCAGATTTTCAGTTAAAACTCCAAAGCTGAGAGCAATAGATACTCGTATAATGTTCCCCAATATTCTAAACAGTAGTAATAAACCACTCATTCAACACTGACCAAAATGCATCAAAACCAGTCAGGGTATCATGACCCCTAAAAGTAAATATTAGGGAAGATTTTAAATATAAAACTAAAATGTTTGAAGAGAATTCCTGGAAAGAGTACTTTAAGTCTTGTCCTCTTCCTACAGGAGGGGATGCATTTGTCTTCATTTAAACCAAGCAATGGACACACAAGAGAACTCCTTACTAGGATTAGTTAGGGTGCTTATAAAAAAGGGAAAGACAAGTCATTTCCCCCGCCAAGAGGCTTCTTAGAGCTCATTTTGCTCCTGTCATCTAGATGGGAGAAGGTGTGACAGCTCAGGAGAAAACTCAATTTTAGGAGCAAACAACATAGAGAAAGGTGCCTGAAAGGTGCCTGAAAGCAGAGTGCTGGCTAGGGCCATCTGCTTGGCAGGATGAGGAAGGAAGAGTCAAAAGTTAGGCAAACTGTCTTGCACAATTTAGTGAGACAGGATGCATAAGTTTCCAGTGGGCCATGGAGCAGACATAAGGTACTTCAGTGGACTCTAAGACACAGGAAGAGTGTGGAAGACACCACCAAGGGTGCAAGAAGACCTCAGAGGGAGTTTCCCCAAATGTCAAACACTTATTCCAGGTTTCAAATATCTGCCATAATCATGATGATTAAAGGCAGTAAATGTCAACCAACAGAAAGGCACAGACAGCACCAGTGCGATAAAGACTATATGTACCTCTTTCTCTCATCTTTCTCCCCACCTCCTACCCCAACCCTAGGAGAGCAGATGAAGGTTGGAAAGGAGGACTAGAGAGAGGAGAGTGATAAAAGAATAGACCATCCCCTCCCCATCATCTGGCTCCTGGGTGGATTTTTTTGTTTGTTTGTTTGTCTAATTCAACAGAGCATGTCTAAACTAATGAGAGGGGGGCAAGTTTTTAATTGGATGTGAAATTGAAATTTTAATTTAAACTAGACTGAACATTTTAATAATTGCAAATGAAATTATTCTTATAGTCAAAAGAGATAAAGTTATGGGATATGTTTGAGATGTCATCGAAAGACAGCCATGGGAGATTTGATAGATTTTGCTTGATGTTCGGAGAGGAGAAAAATAATTTCCTGTTTGTCCCTTCCTTGAGTTCAGTCTGACCAACTTACCATGTAGACAAGGTTATTATGTAGCTCATATATGCAAGGCCAAGGATAATACATCCTTTCTGGATAGTTCTTCATAGTTTATATTATGAAAAGTGATAGAAAAGATGGCTTCAACTTATACCATTTATAATATTCAAAGCCCACAAATCTGAGGCATTTATTCATTAAGATTTGCCTAGCAGTAAAATAAGCTGCCCACGCAATTTCCCATTAACAATTAAACACTCTGTAATAATTCCTCCACCCACCCTCCACCCAGATTTGCAAAGCGAAAAAATTAGTCTTACATTAATATGCATGTATATTTCCATTGATTTAAAATTTTCTGCCATTAGTTCTGCTAGTCATATGAAAAATGATCTCTTCCTGACCAAAAAAAAATCACTTTATCCATATTCTCACATTAATTAAGCTATAAAATGAGTTTGACTTTTAGGTCTTTGTTTCTTTAACCTATTTTCTGATGTTGTGTTCTCCATTCAGAAGGTTATTTTTTAAATTCTGTGTTTCATAAAAACATCTCTTGACATCAACAATCTACCAGCCTAACCATACATTTCTCCTCATTGGTATTCAACATTTCTCTGTCTCTAAGACTCTAAAATCTCCTTCTCATCTCACTCAGCCACTGCTACTAAATTCAGGCTTGGTTCTCTTCACAAATTCTAGGAGTTTCCTGTTTTCCTGTCTTCAAGTTAGTTCATCTCATCTTTTATCATTTCATTTGCCCCTTTAACAACCACTGACATCAATGTCAAAAAAATTACCTACTTCTACTGAAGAATTTCTATTATGTCAAGTACTCCTTGCCAATCCCCAGGTCTCAATAATCTCTATAGTCAGTATTCTCTGCTCTATCTATGAGTATTAGTGGAAAAAAATCAAATAACTCTACTAATGAGATTCACTGCAAATTTAAGCTCCCCAATCTCAACTGAATGCTTTGTGTTGAATGGCCTGTATTTGTTTTGTTCATCTGCTGTTTGCACCAAAGCAAATTTATAAGGATGACTATACCAGACACAGACACTAGCCTTAAGTCCTATATACAATCTTTACTGTTGTATTATAAACATGCGATGTCATATCCTACTTTCCCAAGATATTCTGAATCCAATGTGAACTATCTCCATGACTTTATGGGACCTCTAATTCTTTCTTTCAATATTTGAGGGAGACTATACCTTCCTTGTGACCAAGTTTGCTCCATCAATCTGTCATTTTGGTTGTTTCTCTCCTTACTTCTTACCTAGATCTAAGACTTGCACTGTTAGCTGTTTTATTCTCTTGTGCTTCTTCAGTTTCATCTTTTTTGGTAGCATATTCTCCTAAATCAAATGTTAGCTCTACAATTTTCCCAAGCCACTCTGTTGTGTAACTTTCAAAAAGAATTCATCATTTTGAAATCTTCACAAATTATTCTACCTCAACAGCTTCTAATTTCCCTTCAAGTATACCACACAACCCAGCAATCTGGTTCCAAAGCCTACCAATCTAATTTTAACTAGTTCTTCAAAATTTATCACTGACAACTTAATCTCTGCATCCCCTGGCTCCTCCCAATTTTCTGGTCTACACCTGTTTCCTGTTGATGGTGTCCCCCCTCCCCAAAATGAGATGTGAATGCCCTAACCTCCAGAATGTGAAGTTATTTGAAAATAGAGTATTTACAGAGGTAATCAAGTTAAAATGAGGGTGCACCTTAATGTTATATAGACTGGTGTCTTTATGAAAAAAGAAATTTGGACACAAAAAAGACATGTACAGAGGAAAGATAATGTGAAGACACACAGAAAAAGGATGGCCATGTGACTGGAGTGGTGCATCTATAAGTGAAGGAATGCCATTGACTGCCAGCAGACATCACAAGATAGGAGAGAATTCTAGGGAGAATTCCTTCCTAGAGCCAGGAGAGAGAGTATGGCCCAGCCAAAGACTTGATTTCAGATGTCTAGCTTCCAAATCTGTGAAAAAGTACACTTCTGTTGTACTAAGCCACCCAGTTTTTGGTACTTTGTTACAGCAGCCCTAGAAAACTAATACAACAGTTTTCTGTATCAGTCTGTGCTATGAACCACACAACTTTACAGCTGTCTGTCTTCTATCTTGGTTTTCAAAGTCATTATAACATCCTGACCCTTCCCCTAATTTGCAACTACACTCTTTATTTGCTTTCTTTATTCTTGAGATGTCCTCTCTCTATTTTTCCTGCTCTCAAACTTCTCACCCTCAAACCCACTGCTATTTAAAATAGTACCCCTATTTGATTACCTAGGTCAATTTTTTTTTCTTATTCATGCAGTCTTTCCTCAATATTCCAGCCAAAAAAAATGATCATACTCTCCTTTGAAATATTTTACTTTTTATCTCTCGGCAAGCATTCATATTTTATACTTCTCTGACTAAAGTTATATTTATTACTTATTCTAAGCCAGGGGTCAGCAAACTTTTTCATCAAAGGACAGATTGTAAATATTTTAGGCTTTGCAAACCATACAGTAGTTTAACCGACTACTCCATTCTGCTGCTGTGCAAAAGCATCAGAGACAATGGATAAATGGAGGCATGGGTGCATGCCAGGAAACTTTATTTACTAAAATAGACAGACAGCCAGCTGCCCATAGTTTACCAAACCCTGTTCTAAGTTATAAATTTCCTGAATGCAAAAGTTATTTTTAGTCTTTTATATATACCTTGCAGAACTTCTAGCATTTCTCTTTCATACTGCTTATGATCGACAAATGTGTCTTCAATAAAAGTAGCACAAATATTCTCATGTACTTCCCACTTTCCTTCCTTGCATTTAAACTTTTAAGTACAAGGTGCATAAAAAGTGCAAAACCAACCAATTTATTTTATTTGTTTGTTTGTTTGTTTTTAATTACCAGCCAGTTTATTTAATCTGGACTGATAACTAAAGGTCTTCAAGCATACTAAATACCATTTAAAGGATAAGTGGGCCCTCTCTTTTTTTAAAATATGCCAGTCTATAATAAAAGAGCTTATGTTTTCGTTGGTATATAAGAGAAGTTTCTTAAAATATTAATAAGTACAAGACAGCATTAGATAATATACAAGCGTCATAGTTGTTCTAAGGAGAAATTAAATGCTGAGAGGTATAATGTTCAAGAACATGATGACAGAGTGTATCATGTATCAATTACCTATTGGCTTACATTACTGTTATTTACTGTTGTATAACAAACTATCCCAAAACGTAGTGGCTTAAAACAATGATTTATTCATTCTCATAATTCTATGTGTTGACCGGGCAACTCCTCTGCTGGTTTTGCCTGAGCTCACAGGTGAGGCAGCTTTCAGATGGGGGAATGGGTCACTAAGAAAGACCTTGAATTCGGTGTTTTCTGGAGCACCTTGATTATCTCCCACATGGCCCTCATGCTCCAGTAGAATGGACTGGCTTCTTCACAGCATGCCATTCCCAGGGTTCCAAGAGGGCAAGAGTGGAAACTGCAAGGCCTCTCTAGGCACAGGCTTCAGAATTGACATAAAGTCACTTCTGCTGCATCCAACTGGTCAAGGCAATTCATAGGCCAGCTCTGATTCCAGAGGTGAAGAAATAGACTCTATCTCCATGAGGAAGGAGGGGCAGTTCATTGTGTGAAGGACTATGGGTACGTGGAGGTGTGATTCATGGAGGCCATGGTTCTAATACTCCTCAACATAATCCTTAGAGGGAGTCAAATTTGACTGGCTTTGGGAGGTTGAATAGAGGAGTAATGGGAGAAAAGACAGGAAAATCAGATAAAGATGAAATAACAGAAGTTGGCAAATGCCAAACCAAGACTTTCAAATTTATCCTTTGACAGTGAGAAGTCACTGGATATTTGAGCAGAGAAGTTTTCCTCCCTCACAAGTAATTAACATTATGAAGAAGAGGTCATACACAATTTCAGTGTGATTTTGTTTTTATTTTTCTTGAGGGTGAGGGTGTGAAGGGCAAAATGATGATGTCTGCTTTTACCAACAAGTAAATGGCATTGAATCACAGCATATAATATGGGCTTTTTCATTGAGAGAATATGTTCATTAACATACAAACCTTAAAGTTACTGAAAGATGCTGACCGTCATAAAATTAATCAGAACAATATATTTTCATCTATTTTTGATACCTTCATATCATCACAAAACACAGAAGAGTCTAGCATTTGGGAAAAAGAAAAGTAAGGTCTTCACAATTTCAAGATCTTCCTGTTTTGAGATTTTTCAGATATTTCTTGTCATGCCCTTACTTTCTATTTATTTGACCCTCCACCTCAAAGCTGACAAAGGCAAATAACCAATCTTCCCTTGACTTCACTTTCCATTGTTAGAGCACAATTCTCAGGGTATGTTTAATTCAAACTATCTGACTTTGTTGCTAGGAAGCTCACAGACAATAAGAGCTTTGTTCTGTACAACTCATAAATAATATAATAAACTGTATTGGAGACTGAAGCATACACATGAGGAATTTCTGCTTAAGGTAATACCTACAACATGCTGTGAATCAGCTACTCGGCCCATTCTTTTTGTCTCTAATTTACACAAAAGTAGTTTGGTCAATTAAATTGTCTAGTATGGGGAAAATCCAAAAGTTGTATAATTTAGTGGTTACTGTTAAAGAAAGAGGCCCCCCCCCCTGTTTATATCACATGTAAGTGTAGCACTGTGAGATAGGAAAGAACCCGACATACTTCAGCCTTATTGAAAGTACATGTCTACAATTCAGATATCCTTTTTGAATAGTTATGCCAGATTATATACATAAGCTCCTGTAGATAGCCCCAGGCTCTTTAAGCAGTATTTTGAGCAGTAAACAACACCAATAGTGAAACGATTTGTTGGCATTCTTTGCTGGTTGCCACAGGGATAAAACCAAATTGAAATACTCAATATATAAAAGGCCAAGGGTATTAACACACAAACTACTCAGTCTGAATTCAAGACAGACCTAATTCTGTAACCTTCCAGGTGTTCTCAATATTTCTGAGTCCTAATGTACTTAACAACACGAAACTATGTATACACCCAGGAATTGTAAAGTTAGCACTGCAGTAATAAAATGAGGCTATAACTTTCTATTGATTCAGAATATACCTGTATTTTTTGGTGTAGGCTTCATATGGATTTAAAATGAAGCGTATTTACAAAGATTATGAATGCTTTATGAGGGGTATGTGTATGTATACGTTTTGTATACATGATGTAGCAGCATTAACCAGGAAAAATATATCCCTTCCTTTCTCTTTTTATTTCACCTATCAAAAAGGTAAAAGAGAAAAACATTTACCCTAGTTCAGTGCATAGTATGATGCCTTATAGGTAACACAACTAAAGCTCATATTAGGCTTCTCTTTTTTATAAGGTAACTAATGAAGTTGCCTATTACCTGGCTTCTCAGATAATTCACAGAGCTGAAAGTGAAATCGTGATATTTAAACAATGTTGAAATTCGGGAGGGTATAGTGAGATAAAAGTGAAAGCCATGCAATTATGTGATCTAATATCCAATAGTATTAAAATAAAAGAATAAGAAAAATTTAAATTTACTCTGCTCGTTAGGCAAAATACAGTATAATATCTAAGTTATATAAGGCATTAATTAATTTTACTTCAGTTATCATGCTTAAAAAACAGATGTCATTAATCACACATTTTTAATTCCATTAAACTTGTGTCTAAATCAGTCTTTTCTTATAAACTTCAATATCTTGAATGTCATAGAAAGTCAAGTGACAGATTGCTTTATTTCATTCAAAAGAGTCAATCTATAAAGCTACACATGAGGATTTTAGGATTGTGTTGGTTGATGATTTACAAACTTTTATTTATAAGCAGTTTCTGGAGTCACATGACTTGTATGTGCCACACAAAGCTGCAAAGATAAGCTAATTTAAGGACCTTTATCAGGACACACTCTAAGAGGCTTTAAAGTCACCATGGCAACAAGTTACCAACCCTTAACAACCTCAAAGATGAATATTTACTCAACCCACTAGACACCCACTAAGCCTTCATTGTCACTAGGGCGGATAGTTTCTATTTGCCAGTTACATCATCCTTGCTGCTATTTATTCAATTTCTCACTTCTCTGCTCTCCCCCATCATCCAAAGTATCCCTTTTCCTTGCCAAACACAGTTCTATTTATTTTCTCAGTTCTAGTTCCTGTGGCTGTATTCATTACTTCTCTCTATACATCTTGGAGGCATACAGGCTTAGTTCATGTAAAAAAAAAATAGTAATAGTTACTGTTTGTTGAGTGTTCATACTGTGTTGTATACTGTACTTATTTTTTTTTCTACATATCATCTTGTTCAATTTTCACAATAAACGTGAACCCAATAGTAGCCTGACTACATCAAATCTTGACTGCCACTTACTAGCTGTACACCCTTGGACAAGCCACTCGGCCTCCCTGCGCTTCACAGTGGCCATCTGAAAATGAGAGTCATGGACCCATTCCATGGTGTTATCAAGAGAACTAAATGAGTTAATACATGTAAAGCACTTAGAAGAGCATCTGGCACAAAATATAGCTGGCATATACTGACAGCATGATATTATCTCCAATATATATGAGGAAATGGGTTGGGAGACATCAGGTAATTTGCCAAGATCATATCACTTAGAAAGGGGTGGAGATGAGATTCAAATGCTGATCTCTTTACTCCTAAATCTTTAGGTGTCTCCTAAACTGTGTTGCCTTTTTTCCTGGGGCAAGTCTTCTATTGCAAACACATTTTTATGGTAATTTATAGTTCATAAAGCTCTTTTATGTGCTTGTCTTATTTGATCTTCACATCCTAGAGATAATACCAGCCCTACACATTACACTTTTTAAAAAGTTATTTTTAGGTGAAGAAACTGAGGCTTAGAGAGATTGCATGACTTAAACCTGGTCTCACAGAGAAAGGGGAGTCAGTCCAGGGTTGGGATTCAGCATTTCTGATTCCTTGCCTAAATTCTGTTAAAACATTTGAAAAGCAAAGAGAAACAGATGATTAAATTTGTTAATTTCATTAACCTATCTTTGTCTCCATTTCTTCATCTGAATAATAGGAATTACAGAGCTACCCCAGAGTTGTTATGATAATTGAGTTAATCTGTGTAAAGCTCAAAGCACAGTGCCTGCCACACAGTAAGAACTAATTCATTAATTAATTATAGATACCAGGCAGAGGAATGGAAGAAACAAGGCGATTTTCTTTAAAAAGCAAGATTTGTACTATTCTCAACAGATTTAATGTCTAGTGAGGAAATGAGCTTCTTTGCTTTACTTTTCACAATTCATTCACAATTCATTCGGAATTTATGTCTGCATGTGATAAAGATTCACTTTTCACATATTCCAAATTATGACTTTTTCATAATTCCCTTTTATTTTTTTAAGTTTTCACCTTTAATGAAATGACTTTGGAAATAATGTATCCTCTTTTTTATATCAATAGGATTGATATCTTTTTAATTGTTGATATTGGTAATTTGTGATTTCTCTTTCTTGATCATTCTTACTGTAATTAAGCTTTTTACTAACCAGTTTCTATAACAAACTTCAGAATGTTTATTTTCCATCTCATTGAATTATACTTTTATTGTTATATTTTTTCTTCTATTTTCCTTAGGTTAACTTCACTTTTTGTTGTTGTTGTTCATTTCTTTCCTTTCGTCTCCTAAGATAGAAGCTTATATCATTGATTTTTCAGAGTTTCTTCTTTTCTCACATATGCAATTAAGCTATATATTTCTATTTAGCAATGCTTTTTAGTTTTGACATTTTTTTATCCATGGATTATTTTGAAATACACGCCAAACAGTTGAATTATCTCTATCTATCTACTCAGTATTGATTTGTAGCTTAATTATATTAGTTAAGTGAATATTCATTAAATAATGAATAATTTTGGAAATAGGTTGAGACTACTCTTTGGAACAGAATGTGGTCAGTTTTTCTAAATACCTCATAGACATTTGAAGAAAATGTATATTCTTCTATTGGATGCAATATTCTATAATTGGCAATTGCATATGACATGCTTTCCTTATTGTAGTCTTTGGATATTCCATATCCTTATTGGGGTTTTTTGTCTGCTTTTATTATCAGTTTCACAAAGTTGAGTTCAAGTTTCCCATTATGAATGTTCATTATCTATCTTTCCTTTTAATTCTATATATTTTTTATATATTTTAGAGCTATGTTATTGGGTGCATACACACTTACAATTTTTATGGTTATAATGTCATTGCATTGGAATGATGCCTTAATCATAAAATTTTTCTCTCTTAATAATACTTTCTTTAAAGTCCACTTTGTTGGTCTTCAAGTATAACTGAACCTGCCTTCTTTTGATTCATATATGAAAGGGATAGCTTTTTTTTCCTTTTAGTTTCAATTTTTTGTATCCTAATATTAACATAAGAATTCTTATGTAGCTACTATGAGCTTAATTTTTGTAGTTTTAGAGTCAGGTAAGTAAATCTTCCAATTTTGTTTTTATTTTGAAAAATTTGTAGGCCATGCTAGTTCCTTTGTCTTTCCATATACATTTACATCAATTTGTCAATTTATAAAAAGTTTAGCTGAGAATTTGATTGCTATTGCATACAGTCATGTTTGGTATTTTGCACACAATGATAAAATTTGCCTATTTAATCTATTTATTTTTACTATTGTTTCTGATAATACAGTTTTGTCTATCATCTCACTGCTTGTTTTCTATTTGACCCATATGTTTTATGATTTTGCCTCCATTACAAGCCCGAGTATTTAATTATTTTTAAGTTTTATGTAAGTATAATTGATATACAACAAACTTCACATATTAGAGTACGTAATTTGATGTTTTCATGCATGCATGTACCTGGGAAACCTGCACTACAATAAAGATAATGAACCTAGCCATCGCCCCCAAATATATCTTTGTGCCTTTTTGTAATTCCTCACTCCTGTCCCTTCTTTCCTCTTTGTCTCCTCTAGTCACAGGCAATTACTGATCTGCTTTCTGTCACAAAATATTATTTTGTATTTCCTAAAATTTTATATAAATAGAATAACAGTATATATTATTTTTTGCTTATTTCTCAACATAATTATTTTGCTATTCATCAATATCACAGCATGCACCAACAGCTCATTGCTTTCCATTGCTGAGTAGTATTTCACTGTATACCATACCACAGTTTGTTTAACCAACACTTGTTGATAGGCATGTAGATGTTTTCCAGTTTGGGCTATTAGAAATAAATCTCTATGAAACTCTGTGCAAGTATTTGTAGGTAGATATGTTTCTTTTCTCTTGGGTAAATACTAGGAGAATAATATCTGTATCATACGGTAGGTGTATATTTAACATTTAAAACATTTTTTAAAACTACCAAACTACGGTTCAAAATGTTATCACATTTTACATTCCTATCAGTGGTGTATGACAGGTCTAATTCCTCCACATCTGTGCCAAAACTTGGTATGGTCGATCTTTTTAATTTTAGCCACTGTAATAGTTGTGTAGTGATATTTCACTTTAGTTTTAATGTGTATTTTCCTAGTAACCAATTATGTTTAACAACTTATTCATGTGTTTGTTTGACATCTGTATAACTTCTTTAGTGAAGTTTCTGTTCAATTTCCCCCCATTTTTATTGAGTGGTTTGTTTTCGGTTTTCGTATTATTGAGTTTTGAGTGTTCTGTATATATTAAAGGTACAAGTAATTTTACAATATGTGTTTTAAAAATATTTTATTAATTTGCAACTTGCCTTTTCATTATATTAGCAAAGTCTTTTGATAATATACAATTTATCAATTTGTTCTTTTATGGATTTCACTTTTTGTGCCATATCTAATATATCTTTGCCAACCTCTCACAAAAGAATCTTCTATTTTTTTTTTTTTACTATAAGTTGTATGTCTTAGGCTTTACATTAAAGTCTATAATTCATTTTGAGTTAGTATTTGCATATGTTGCAAGATATGGATTACAAGTTATGAACAGAAGTTCTTTCCTTTGTTCTTTTATTTGATTGTATTGTGTTTTATTTTGTTGCATATAGGTATACAATTATCCTAGCACATTTGCTAAAAAGACCATTCTTTCTTTTTTGCACATTTGTTGGTAATCAGTTATCCATGATTATGTGACTATTTCTGGACTTTTGAGTGTGTTTTATTAATCTATGCATCTATTCTTATGCAGCTACTATGAGCTTAATTAATGTAGCTTAACAGGAAGTCCAGGAATCAGTAATTCTTCCAATTTTGTATTTATTTTGAAAAATTTGTAGGCAAACCTAGTTCATTTGTTTTTCCATATACATTTATATCAATTGCCAACTTACAAAGTGGTTGGCTGGGATTTTGATTGCTATTGCACAGAATCTACAGATCAACTGGTGAAGAGTTGCCATCAAAACAATATTGCATTTCCTAATGTATGAATGTAGCATCTCTCCCCATTAATTTATATCTTCCATAATTCCTCTCAACAAATATTGTAGAATTTAGGGAACAGGTCTTCCAAATATTTTTTTAATTAATTCCTAAATAATGTATATTTTTGTATTAGTGCATATGGTATTGCTTTTTCAGTTTCAATTTTCATTTGTTTATTCCTAGTCTATAGAAGTACAATTGATTCCTATATATTGACCTTAAACTCACTTATCGTTTTCTGGAACTTTTTGTAGATTCTTTAGAAATTTAGACAATTATGTAATCTGCATATAGAGACAGCTTTACGTTTTTTTGTTTTGTTTTGTTTTGCATCTAGGCTTAGAGTTTTCCTGGTGTCCCTTCTCTTGGAAATCACAGTGTCAGCTAATGCTCAATATCTAAAACCTATTATAATTTTAATTTTGTTACCCATCTTGAGACAAAGCAGAGGTATCAAAACTCCCATTATTTAATATCCTCTATTTGATGTCTCTCCTAAAACCACAATTTCATGCTGGTTTAAATAAATCCCTTAAACATTGTTTGTTTTCAAATCAAATTTATATAATGTATCATCTTCTTATCTAACATATAATTATTTCATGCAAAGAGATCCTCCATAAAATTCATTTCTGGGGGGTATGTTTAAATCTGGTGTTCATGGTCAGTTTCCAAGCCTTATTCTATCCTCCACATTTCAGGCAACAGTGTAGGTAAAAGCAATCTCTAAAAATATAAGCTTTTCCATTGTTGGGCTGCAATTAACTGAAATCAATTAATAATCATTACCCTGTGAAGATATTAATATGTCACTGGGCAAAAGATATCTCGTCTTCAGTCTTCTATATTATTCTGATCTGATATCAGTAAAGGCAGATATCAAATCCTCATCAAAAGCTTTGTAAAGTCACTAACTAGCAAGAGATACAAAGCTCCCTGTTCTCCATTGATGTACCCAGTTCTCAGAATCAAAGATTAACATAATTAAGAAAAATTATAAGTTCACCTTGGCCTCTTAGAAAAAAATGTAAATATTAACATGGCTAATTGTGAAAAAAAATTATAAAGGCTGATGTGCATAAACCAAGTATGTGGTGAATTTTGGGGAGCAGAACCTGTTTTATGTCATAACATCTCACTTCCTCATGTAGCACTACTTTGAACAGATTGACATTGAGTGCATTAAAATCTCTACAAACCTTAGTAGTTGTATCAGTAAGAGAGGAAAATTCTGTTTTGTGATGGTTGAATAAAGAATTAATCTTAAAAGACCACTACGAAAATTATGAAGAAAAATATAAAGTCATCATAGACTCAATATCATTGGCTATAATTTATGAGGTGTAATAAAAAAATATGGTGAATGTTTTAATAAAAAAATTACAGTAAATAACACATTGCCATGAATCCCCACGAAAATACTCCCCTCACTTCGAACACACTTATTCCATCATTCTTGCCACTTTCTGAAGCAGTTCTGGAAGTCCTCTTTCATGAGTGTCTTTTGTTACGCTGTCCTGGCTGCCTCAATGTCCAATCGATTCAAAAACATTTTCCTTTCATGGTCATTTTGACTTTGGGGAAGAGCCAGAAGTCACACTGTGCCA
>NW_017731565.1:1335395-1338236 GCF_001890085.2 Hipposideros armiger | reverse complement strand
AATACATGGGGGGAGGGGGTTGTTACTTTGTGAGGGTGAAAAGGGTAACTATTGCATTGTTCTGTACACCTGAAACTAACAATAAAAAATAAATAAATAAATAAATAAATAAATAAATAAATAAAAGTGGGGGGAAAAAAAGACCCATATCAAACTTTTAGAAGTGAAAATTATGTTTGTTTGTTTGTTTGTTTGTTTGTTTTTCATGAAATTCTGGAATCTTGAAGAGAGAGACGTTAATATAGGAAATAATTGAGGTGGAAGTTGAGCCTCTTTTTTGTTTTTTTTTACACAGGTAGAATGCCATTTATGTGTTTCAAAAGTACCCACAAAACAATACCATACAGAGGTGTGCTTGTTTAAAATCAATTTGTTACATCAAAACTGACATATTAGGAAACAATCTGAGCATTAACACAAATTTTGATTGCTTACATGCAATTTTATCTGAGAAGCTAGGTGAAAACAGAAACTCAGCCACATGAAAATCCACATCTCGCACACACAAGACACACACGTTAAAATCACCAGCTAACTATGATTTCTGAGATGAAAAAATACACTAGATAGGACTGAGATTCTATTAGATGTTGCAGAAAAAGTATTAGTGAACATGAAAATTTATTAATAGAATGTATACAAAAAATAAAAACACACAGAACAAAAGAGTGAATAAAATGAAAAGAAAATCAGTTCTGTGGGACGTCAAGTAACCTGATCTACATGTGAAAGGTGGCACTTAAGAAGAGAAGACAAACTTAAAGAAAAAATGTTTAAGTATGTACCAAATTTGGTGAAAATAATAAAAACACAGAACCAAAAAGCTCAACAAAACTCAAGCAAAAGAAATATGAAGAAAATTACACTAAAGCACATCGTAAAACCAATGATAAAGATAAACAAACAAACAAAAAAAAC
Organism: Hipposideros armiger; assembly: GCF_001890085.2. Lineage (NCBI taxonomy): Eukaryota > Metazoa > Chordata > Mammalia > Chiroptera > Hipposideridae > Hipposideros > Hipposideros armiger. Next base: position 1,337,318 of record NW_017731565.1, on the reverse strand, counting down.
AACAATCTCTCTATAAGAAGAAGTAAAGAAAATCAAGCAGGCAAAAAAATATATATCAGATGCAAATCTGCATCTAAACAAAGGAATGAAGAGGACTGAAAATAAAAATTATGTGTGTAATTATAAAACATATTTTACTTATTATTTAAATCTCTTAAAATGGTAATGGAGATCTAACAATCAATCAATCAATCAATAATGGCCTAGACAGAATAATGTACCCTCCCCACTCAAAATGTGCACACTCTAATCCCCAGAATTTGTGACTACGTTAGGTTATAGTACAAAGGAGAATTAAGGTTGTAGATGGAAATAAGATTAATAATTAAACGACTTTGAGATGGGGAGATTATCTTGGATTATCTGTAGGAGGGGGCAATGTGATCACAAGAGTCTTTATAAGCTAAAGACAAAGACAGGAGAGTGGGAATGTGAGACTGATGCAATATGAGAAAGCCTTGATCAGTCATTGCTGGCTTTGGAAGGGCATTATGATCCAAAGAATGTGCCAGCTTCTAAAATCTGGAAAAGGTAAGAAAACATATTCTCCCCTAGAGTCTTCAGAAGAAACACAGCCCTACTTAAAATGAGACCTATCTCAAACCCCTGACCTCCGAGTGTAACATAATAAATCTATGTTGTTTAAAGCCATTAAGTATGTGATAATTGTTACAGCAGCCATAGGAAACAAATAAAAACAACAGAAATGTATTGTGGGATTCATAACATATGTAAAATTAAAATGTGCAAAAAATGGCATAAAAGCTGGAGGGCAGAAATGGAATTATGTTGCTGTAAATTTCTTATATCATGAAGTGACAAAATATCACTTGAAGCAGACTATGATAAATATGTATACTATAAATTCTAAAATAACTACTAAACAGCAAGAACAAAAAATTAACTTAAAAAAANCAGAACTGCTTCAGAAAGTGGCAAGAACGGTGATCCAGATAAGTGTGTTTGAAGCAAGGGGGAGTATTCTGAGCAGGATTAATGGCAATGTGTTATTTACTGTAATATATATTTTTTAAATGTAAACATCCACCGTATCTTTTGATCACACTTCGTACAACCTAAATTATGGTTCTAATTTTCATCTACTCTATATCATGAATGTAATAATAAAATAAATATTATCTAGTTATTTGAAACAGATATGTTTAAATATGTTGCAATTCAGAAAAAAAAATGGCTTCAGTGCTATCTATGTACTATAAAAAATAGAATCCAAATGTAGCACCCTCATTAGTGGCTTTGAGTGATGAAAATATGAGAAAAATTCAGGTGTGTCTTTGACTCCTGCCCAAACATAACTGATGCTTCCTAAGCAAGTATAAAATTAGAAGTATTTTGAAGTAAATTATATATGCAGCAACTGCAATTCATTCTTACTCAACATTAACGAAAATAAGCATCGAATCAGAAAGCTTGGAATATTGTATATTGAAATCAATATATAAGTGAAGTTTCCAGATAAAGTTAAAATTCCCTTTTCAAACTAAATTTGACAGCTTTTGAAACCATACTTTTTCCATTGTATCAACATTTTCTTGAACAGAAGAATTCCATTTTCCACGGAACATGCTGCCTGTAGAAGAGTGAGAACACCAAAATGGGGGCACAAAGCCAAGTACAGGTCCTGATCCAGGTCCAAGTCCTTTCAATTAAGTAAAGGGAGTCAAATACATGGTGATGGAAGGAGAACTGACTGTGGGTGGTAAACACACAATGCAATATTTAGATGAAGTAATAAAGAAATGTACATTTGAAATCTATATAATTTTACTAACCAATGTCACCAAAAAAAATTTAATAAAAACTAAAAATAAAAACAAAAACATGAGATCCTTCCTTAGTAAAGATAAGTCAAATCACATCACAGTTTCCTTCTTCTAATATGTAACCAAGTAGAAAAATCAA
>NW_017731565.1:1304087-1333995 GCF_001890085.2 Hipposideros armiger | reverse complement strand
GTTAGGTTATAGTACAAAGGAGAATTAAGGTTGTAGATGGAAATAAGATTAATAATTAAACGACTTTGAGATGGGGAGATTATCTTGGATTATCTGTAGGAGGGGGCAATGTGATCACAAGAGTCTTTATAAGCTAAAGACAAAGACAGGAGAGTGGGAATGTGAGACTGATGCAATATGAGAAAGCCTTGATCAGTCATTGCTGGCTTTGGAAGGGCATTATGATCCAAAGAATGTGCCAGCTTCTAAAATCTGGAAAAGGTAAGAAAACATATTCTCCCCTAGAGTCTTCAGAAGAAACACAGCCCTACTTAAAATGAGACCTATCTCAAACCCCTGACCTCCGAGTGTAACATAATAAATCTATGTTGTTTAAAGCCATTAAGTATGTGATAATTGTTACAGCAGCCATAGGAAACAAATAAAAACAACAGAAATGTATTGTGGGATTCATAACATATGTAAAATTAAAATGTGCAAAAAATGGCATAAAAGCTGGAGGGCAGAAATGGAATTATGTTGCTGTAAATTTCTTATATCATGAAGTGACAAAATATCACTTGAAGCAGACTATGATAAATATGTATACTATAAATTCTAAAATAACTACTAAACAGCAAGAACAAAAAATTAACTTAAAAAAAGAAACAACAGTGGAGATAACATGGAATCATAAAAAATACTCAACATAAATGGAGAAAAAAGAAGAAACAGGAAACAAAAAAACAGATGAAACAAATAGAAAACACTTGGTCACTGCAGCAAAACCTAGCCTTTATTGGTTAAAACACTAGCTAAACTATCCTAAAGCAACACATATTGTCACATATGCAGAAAAACTTTATCTTTGGTTTATTAATCAGTGAATGCTTTAAACAAAAGCTCTTCTAAATGAAACTGAACAACTTAAAGATGAACCAAAATCAAATTTAAGTTGGAGAAGGTATGGTAAAACCAGTAGGGCTGTAAATATAGAAAGAATACTTTATAATACCAATATTATAAATCTCAAGTTAAAAATATGAAAAGCCAATCAATAAATAGTGGAGTAGAAACAGAAATATGTGTTAATTGAAAATGTTTTCATTTTATCAATAGTGGGAATTAAACTTTATCACATTTAGGGAAAACTCCATTTGACCTTAAAAACTAATTTTTGTATTTATAATCTTTTTAACACAAAGGAAAAATCAGATGTTCTGTATTAAGTTCATTGCTATATTATCATATCTAATTATTTTCATATGTTAAATTAAGTTGAATATTATTTTCTTAAAATATGCACTCAGAGTAAAATGTGAAATTCTCAGTTTTGACAATCCATTTATCTTTCTTGTCATCCATGTGTGAGGTCAGTGAGTGAAAGTCGGTGAGAGAAGTCTGAAATAATTTCATCTAAAATTGATAATATTTCATTCAAAGCGTTAGGATTTAGGGTGTTTTTCTTTATATCCTCTATTACTAACTACTTTGCTGTGGTTTTCTTTATGAAGAGCATGTTAACATAAATAAAGTCACTATTTTAAAAATTAATTTAACCTTAAATGAGTTCGACATTCAGACTTAGCTTTTTTTTTAATTTTTTAATTTTTATTATCTATAGGGGGAAATCATATCTTTTTAAAAATGATATGTAATGAATATTAAATGAGAATATATGAGAAATGAGAATACAGGAGAAACTGCAGTGTGAACTAGAATGTTTTCAATAAATGTTATACCTGAGCTGTTACTTAATTGTATGCTGTTGTCAACATAATATAAACTTCTAGTCACAATGTCACACTGAGGAGATGGAGAAATTCCCCTTCCTGTTTTAAATTTAGAAATGAGGAACACAATATGATTTACACACACACAGACATGTACACATGCACACACCCGCCAACTACTCAAAGGAAATTTGAAAATGCCAGAAATACAGGGTACCCAAGGCCCCGACAGTGCATCAGAGCTGAAACTATTCAGTCTACAGTGGGACCTGCAGGCTCTGTGAATGACCCAGCCTCCACGGACCTGGGCTCCACAACTGAATTTAGGAGCTTCCCACCATGGGCCACGTGCACCACCAGGGTGAACTGTGAGAATCTGCACTCTGCACACAGGGTTAATAAGAAACAGAGAAACCAGCAATGACATTTGTGCAGTATGTCTGGTAAAAGGTAAAGATGCCCTGGCTGAGGGTCATAGCAGCAGTGATGAGATAATTGACTGAGGCTATGTGTGGGAGACGGGCTCCACAGAATTGCTAGTGCTCTGAAACAGAGCAAGAACACAGTAAGTGAAACAACAGTCAAGAGAAAGAGAATAATCTTAAGGCCTGACATATGGTGAGAGCTGACTACATGTTAGTAATTATAATTATTAATCACATATTCTGAGAGAATCTAATAACTAGCTTCCTTCCAACCGCCTTTACACAAGAATGTCAGTTAGATCCAGACAATACTGGAGGTGAGGAGAGCCTGAGTGTCATAAGTCTGAGACAGTCCATCAGGAGTCTACCTCAGGTAAAAATTCTTTATTCAAACAGCACTCAAATAAGATAGCTAAGCTTAGGAGCCTGCCTGCTCAGGGATCAAAAGATAAAATATAGAAATAGGATTATGGCACAGTTGATTTCTTCTCATCTTCTAAAATCCAGAAGCTAATTTTTTGCTTTTCATGCAAAACCTCAAATTATACCAACAAGCATAAGGTGAAGCTTCATTTAACAAATTTCTGTTAACAACAGAAAGGTATATGCAAATTCAATTTAGAAACCTGAAAAAATTGCATGTAATTGCTACCATTTTCTCCATTCTTACCAAGTTAATGTTAACATTATGAATTCACCATCCTCCTCTCAGGCTCATTCTCCCACATCCACAAAAAAAACAAAACAAAACCCACAAACAGGCTGATTTCTTCCTAAAAGTTAAGTGAATTACATCACCATCTATGAGGTATCTTCATTTACTTTATTATATTTATACTTTTTAAATTGAAGTATAATACAGAACGTATCGAAGTAAATACAAAATTATATATAATTATATACAAAAATGAATATACCACTCTACAAATTTTCTGAACTTGAATATACCCGTATAACTTCCACTCAAAGAAAACCTGATTATCAGTATTCTCATAAGTACACATTAAGCTTCCTCTTATTTCCTGGTCCGCTTCAAATGAGATTCTGATTCCCTTCAAAATACATTAGTTTTGTTGGGTTTTGAATTTCTATAATAGATTTACATGTTTGTATTCTTTTGTGTCTGGCTTCTTTTATTCATTATTTTATTGTGATCGTTATTGCAGGATTAATCCGTGATGTTGCTTATAACAGTAATTTGCTTTCATTGCTGTATAGTATTTGAATATGTGAAAACACCACAAATCATTCTTTCTACCTGTTGATGAACATTTAGCTAGGTTCTGGGTTTTAACTATTGCAAATAGTGCTTCTATGAACATTCTTGCATCTGTCTTCTAATGCCTGTGTGCATATAATGAAGAGTACTAAAATAGGTGACTGTTCAGGTTGATTAAAAAATGCCTAAAAGTTTCCCAATGTGGTTGTACCAATATACACTCACAAGGCCAAGGATGAGAGGGTTCAATCTCTCCACATTTTCGACAACACTTGGAATTGTCAGTAATTTTAATTTCAGTCCTTATGGATGGAGTATACTGAAATTTCATTTTGGTTACATTTTGTATTTCCCTAATTGCTAGTTAATTTGTGTCCTTTTCATGTTTAATGCCTATTTGGATAATCTGTCTTGTGAAATGCTTGTTTAAGTCCTAACTGTCTACTGGAAATTTTGTCCTTTACTTATTGATTTGGAAGAGTTCTTTGTTCTGCAGGGAAAGTGCCTAACATTTATAGAGATGATGTTCTCTACACTAAAAGCTTTATATGCATAGTTTCTTAAAACTTTTTCAATAAACTTAAGAGGTATACATTATCTATGTCCAACAGAAGAAATCAATGGGCCTTAAAAAAATGAGGTACCTTGCTTAAGGTCTCATAGTTAGGGAAGTGGCACCATCTGTACTGAATGGATATGTCTCTAGTCAAGAACACAAGATAACCTCAAGCACCAGAAGAGAAAACTCTGAGTCTTCAAATCCAGGAGAAAGGTACCAAGTGAGAAGATCACCATCAAAATTCAAAAAGGAACTGAGGGTTTCCTTTTATTTGGGGGAAAAACAAAAACAAAAAAAACAATTTTTGTCCCATTCTCAGATATTGCCACAAGGAAGTGTGAAAATTATAATACAAAGCATCAAGTAGTTTCTTAACACATAATATGTGTCATATAGTAGACACTCAGAAAATATTTCCTGGATTGTAAAACAATTTCAATTTTACTTTATAAGCACAGAGAACTTCTAAATTGTTAATGCAAAATGTCTTTACTCAAGTCTAAAAAAAGGGAGAAAGAAATGAAAATATTGCCTATGTATTCAGTGTCAAATAAACAGACAGATATTATACAATGTGATGCAAGGCTTTGTAACACCTTTTTGTAAAAGAAATTACTTGCTGTAGATTTAAACTTGAAAAAGAATTCCCTGGCACAGTATTTGATGAAAAACAAGCTGACTTTTTTTTTCTTTTTTAACAATTTACACCTGCAGACAAAATCTTTCCAAGTAAGTAAATCAGGTACCTACTCCAAACCCAATTATTTTTTTAAAATCACACTTAAAGTAAAATTAATATTCTGAAAGAAATCTATTTGCTGTGTAAAAATGTATAAGGATTTAAAGTGAAAGACCTTACCTGCTTCTTCTTTCCCTCATTCCCCATGAATAACCACAGTTTGGACTATTTTTTTTATATGTTTTTCTAAATTCAGATTTGTAGAGCTTCATCCTCTATTTCCTGGCCTTTTCAGGATAAACCAATGTGTTACAGCTTCTTTCCAGAATCTGGAGCTCACGTCCACTATTAGGAACTTGATTTATGCCCATTTAGCTTTTCTCAGAGTCAGATTCTCTATGGAGAAAGGAGGCAGCCCCCAGTGGCCGCAGGTAATCAATAGGGGAGGTTCTCCTTCCCCACAACCTCACTAGTAGGTAGAATCTAGAGTGAAAATATAGAGTAAATGAGGTCCAGTTTCCACACATATAGACGTTATACTCTACAGGCACATAAAGTACAGAATCTGTATGTAAACTCAATGTAGTTCCCACTTTCTGTCTTCTCTTCTAAAATAATTGCTCAAAGACAGCTGTAAAATTATACTAAAAACAGGTAACATCACCTTCAAATTAGGTTAGATGACGGAATTATCTATTGAGTGGGTAGAACAGGACAGAACAGAGCTTTGATCTGGAATCCTTCTCTAAAGATTCCTTCTAGACCAGATTCATATAAACTATTTACAGAGACTTGGGTGCCGATACAATTGCCAATCTAGATAACTCCAGATATTAACCAACACTCATTGCACAATTGAAAAATTATTTATAATATTCTTCTTGTTAATTACATGTGAAATGTGATCAAACAATATGGTGAATGTTTAAATAAAAAAATTATTACAGTAAAAGATACATTGCCATTAATCCCCTTCAAAATACTCCCCCTTGCATCAAACACACTTATCACACACTGTTCTTACACTGTTACTAAGGTTCTTGCCACTTTCTGATGCAGTTCTGGAAGTCCTCTTTCATGAGTGTCTTTAGTTGTACTTTAGTCGTGGCTGCCTCAATGTCCTAAATCATTTTGACTTTGAAGAGCCAGAAGTCGCACGGTGCCAAATCCAGTGAATAAGGTGGATGAGGACACACCATCATGTTTTTTTGTTTGTTTGTTTGTTTTGACAGAGATTGACTTACAGAAGAAATGTAAAACATGGAGCATAGTCATGATGGAGGCTGATTTATGGCACACTTTAAAACACTTTCTCCAACCATATTGCTTGATCATACCTCATATCTTTTCCCATCCCTTCAGTCTGTGTGTCTTTCAATATGAAGTGTCTTATAAGCAACATATGTAAGGGTCTTGTTTTCTTACCCATTCAGCCATCTTAACTTTTGATTGGAGCATTCAATCCATTTATATTGAAAGTAATTATTGATAGGTATGTAGTTATTGCCATTTTATTATTCATATTTTTTAATCTTTTTTCATCTTAAGTCCCTCTAAGATTCCTTGTAATACAGGATGGGTGGTGATGAACTCTTTTAACTTCTTGTCTGGGAATCTCTTTATCTGTCCTTCAATTTTAAATGATAGCTTTGCTGTGTAGAGTAATCTTGTCTTTAGATCCTTGTTTTACATTACCTTGAATTTTTTTGTGCAAATCCTTTCTGACCTGCAAAGTTTCTGTCGAGAAATCAGCTGACAGTCTTATGGGAGCGCCCTTGTGGGTAACTAATTGCTTTTCTCTTGCTGCTTTTAAGATTCTCTCTTTGTCTTTGAACTTTGGCATTTTAATCATGATGTGTCTTGGTGTGGACTTCTTTGGTTTCATCTTGTTTGGTATTCACTGCTTTTCCTGGGCTTGTATGTCCATTTCCTTTGCCAGGTTAGGGAAGTTTTCTGTCATTATTTCCTCAAGTGGTTTTTCATTCTTTGTTCTCTCTCATCTCCCTCTGGTACCTCTATGATGTGAATGTTGGTGTGCTTGATATTGTCTCAGAGGCTTCTTCAAGCATGCTCATTTTTTTACTGGATTCTTTGTTCTTTTTGTTATTGTGACTGCATGTTTTCTGCTAGCTTATCTTTTAAATTGCTAATTTTTCTGTTTCATCTAATATCGATTCCCTATAATATATTCTTCATTTCAGTTATTGTATCCTTCATTTTTGTCTTTTTGTTTTGTTTTCTATGTCCATTTTTATGTTTCCTATCTCTTTGTTGAAGCCCTCATTGAAATTATTGAGCATGCTTGTAACCTGTGTTTTGAACTGTGTCTGGCAGGTTGCTTCTCTCCATTTGTTTAGTTCTTTTACTAGAGCTTTGTTCAGTTCTTTCATTTGGAACATGTTTCTTTGTCTCCCCATTTTGGCTGCCCCCTTGTGTTTATTTCTAAGTATGAGGTAGGGCTGTATGTCTCCTGATCTTAACAGTGTCCTTATAGAGTAGGTGTCCTGTAGGTCCCAATGGTGCACTCTCCCTGGTTACCTCAGCCAGGTGTGTCCCTTGTGGGGGCTGTGTGCCCTCCTATTGTAGTTGAGCCCTGGTTTACAATTTGCACATCAAAAGGAGTGACTGACCCTCAGGCTGATTGATTGTGAGGACTGGCTGTTACTATAGTAGAGAAACTATTGTGCAGTGGCTGACCCTATGGAGCAGGATTCACTTTAGCAGACCTCTCATACCTGCCCAATCTTCCCTTAGTGCGTGTTGTCCTTGGAGGCAGCAGGGTGGTGCTCTGGCTGGGTCCAAAGCTAGCCAAGAGGTGTCCCAGCCCAGGGGCTTCCTGGGAGATGCCCTACCACAGGCCCAGTTCAACCACAGCCTGTGCCCTGCCCAGGGCTATCTGGCATGAGTCCACAAAGCAATCTGCAGATGGCTACTACTTGGACAGGGCTTGGAGGTGCCTATAGAGATGAAGCTGCAAACTGAGGCCTGAGGTCACTAATGCCAGGTTGGGACTGCTCAGCAAGTGTTACAGGACATGCCAAAGCCTGATGCTGCTTGTTTGAGTTTTGTGAACCTTTGAAAGACTTTAGGAAAGTCCACAGCATAAACCAAAACAGGATGTTTGTATGGAAAAGCCAATGGAAACAGCTTGGGTGTGCCTGAAAGTAGAGTAGGATGGGGTCTCAGGGAATCACCAGGGTGGGGTGAAGAGTGTTAGCCAGATTGATGGTGACTCAAATATGGTGGCTGCCTGAGTCTGAATGCAGGGAGTGGGAGAGCTCAACAAAAACAACAAATTGTGCCAGCACTTCAGTCTGGGAGAAAGTTGCCCTCAGCCCTCGCGCTCCCTATATGTCCCTGGCACCTTTACAGCAGCTGTCCCAGTGCTGGAGCTCAGAAAGAGAGAGTCCCTCAGTGAGTAAGTCCATGTACACCTTTTAAGAGGAACACCTGGGGCTCTAGCAGCCCTCTGTCTCACCCAGACAAAACCTCTGTTAGTTTTCACAGGCATAAGTTATAGAGAATTCTCTCCCCAGTACTGGAACCCTGGACAGGGGAGCTTGGTGTAGGGATGGAACTCCTCACTCCTCTAGGAGGGACCTTCACAGCCAAGATATCCCTCCCAAGTTGTAGTGGTCAAATGCAGCTGTAGAACCAGCCTGTTCTGCATCTCTGCCCCTCCTACCAGTCCCAAAGTGGCTTCATCTGTATGTACTTAGTTGTAGGACTTCAGTTCAGCTACACTTCAGGCAATTCTCGATGACAGTTGTTCCGTAGTTTAGTTTCAATTGTGATGTGGTCATGAGGGGAGGCAAGCAAAACATTTACCTACTCCACCATCTTTACTGGAATCTACTCCACTATTTTCTGACAAGAATTGTTTTGTTTCTGATAAGAATTCTGCCACCATCTTTATCTTTGTTTCTGTTTATATTGTGTTTTTTCCCTCCCTTTCTTGGTGCTTATAATATTTTCCTTTATTACTAGTTTTTAGCAATCTGATTATGTTGTGCCTTGATGGAGTTTTCATCATATGTTTTGTGTTGGGGATTTGTGGAGCTTTTTGGGTCTGCGGGTATAGTGATTTGAATGGCAGCACACCAAAAGTTATATCCACCATCCAGATCCAGCGAATGTGACTTTATTTGGATAAAAGACATTTGCAGATGCAATTAAGTTCAAAATTTCAAGATAGATTATCCTGAATTGTTTTGGTGGGTAAGAAATCCAATAATGAGTGTCCTTATAAAAGACAGAGAGATATTTAAGACCCACAGAAGCACATGCTAACATGGTGGTAGAGACTGAAGTTATGCAGATACAAGCCAGAGAAGTCCTGGTGTTACCAGAGGCTGAAAGGGGCAAAGAAAGATCCTTCCTTAGAACCTTCAAAGGGAGTGTGGTTTTGCCAACATCTTAATCTAGAATTTCTTTCTGTTGTTTTAAGCCATCAAGTTTGTGGTAATTTGTTATGGCTGCCAAGAAAACTAATAGTATGGATTTATGTTTTTTAATCAAATTTTAAAAATTCCAGCTATTATTTCCTCAAATATATTTATTATCTTATTCTCTTTTTTGGGGGGACTTTGATTACATGTGTATTTAGGCAATTAAAGTTTCCCCAAAGTTTCCCTATAAGTCTTTTTTTCTCTGCATTTTTAAAAAGGTTTATTACTATGCCTCCAAGTTTACTAATATTTTATTCTGCAACGTATAACATGATATTAGTCTCAATCTCATTCATTGAAGTTCTTATCTTAGATACTGTAGTTTTCATCTGAGAAGCTTATTTGAGTTGTTTAAAAATATCCTGCATATCTCTTTATATTTACCCTCTCTCTCCTCTAGCTGTGGAATATAATCACAGTAACTCTTTTAATGCCCTCTTCTACTAATTTAATCATCTGGGCCAGTTTCAGTGAATTTCAAAATATCCTTATTATGGACTATATTTTTTTATTTCTTTGCTGCTGATAATTTTGATTGGATCTAGATATTGTGTCTTAGTCTGTTCAGGCTGCTGTAACAAAAATACCATAGATTTGGTAGTTTAAACAACAAACATTTATTTCTCACAGTTTTGGAGGCTGGCAAAGCCAAGATCATGGCCCTGAAAGATTGGATGTTTGGTGAGAACCTACTTCCTGGTTCACAGATAGCCATCTTCTCCCCATGTCCTCACATGGTGAAAGGGGTGAGGGAGCTCTCAGGGGTCTCTTTTCTAAGGGTCCTAATCAGATCATAACCTAATCACCTCTCACAGGCCTCACTTCCTAATACTATCACATTAGGGATTAGGTTTCAACATATGAATTTTGGGAAGACACAACAATCCAATTTATAGTATTGCGAGTTTTAAATTTTGGGTGCTAACTTTTTAAATTCCTAAAAATATTCCTGGAGTTTGTTCTGGGAGGTAATAACATTAATTTGAAGCAACCTATTTCCATTCTTCTTTTTTGCTTACTTAGGCAAGACCAGAGTAGCATTTACTTTTGGGTTAATTTTCCCCAGGACTGAAGCAACTCCATTCTTAGTACAGGAACTTATTCTCCATGAATTATGAGGCTTTCCACTCTGTCTATAGGGAACAGTCACTCTTCTTGGCCCAGTGAGACTTTCAGCCACTGTTCCTTCTCATTCTCTTCCTGGCCTCAAGTAGGTGTTTCTCTTTCTGGCCTCAAGTAGTATTCCCAGGCACATGCAACAATAAGTGGAAAATGAGTTCTCTCTGTGCAGCTCTCTCTTGCCTGGTACTCTGCAGTCAACTATTGCTGCCGTGGCTTCCCTGGAATCATAGTATAGTCTCCCCAACTTACCAAGTCCACTGCACTTTATAGGTCATCCTTGTGCTTAGAAACTTTCTCCAAGCAGTAAACTGGTTTAATCAGAGGGTGTACCTCATAGGTTTCCTGTCTTTCATGAAATGCTATCCTTCTTTGAAGTTCAATGTCTTGAGTGCTGTTGCTTCTTATATATTGTCCAGATGTTTTTGTTGTATCAGGTATCAGAACAAATTCCATTCCATTTTACTACACCTTCACCAGAACCAAAATTTCTCCTTCATTTTTAATTTCATGCTAGACATCATAGATAAAAACATGTAGAGCCTCTAGAAAAAGTTATATTCTTCCAAATATACATTTCCCTTTGGCAAGAAAGAAGAGTAGCATCATATCACTTTGACACTGTAGAAGTTAGGGCTTAAGCTTCATTGGGGCTGGTATACTTTACTTTTGCCCACTGTCCTATGGCATAGTATATCTGAGGTCTCAAAAAAAGCTGAACGTTTTTACCAAGCCCTTGGACTTTAGCAGGACATGAACACCAAACTCTATCTTCATATGTCTAAAAGCTGCCAAAGTCTGTATAGTTCTTCAGCCTCCAAGCTATACATTTCTGCTGAGTTATTTGGAGTATAAACTGTGTTATGAGCAATTTAGGAGTCAGCTATTTAAAAGAAATTGTATGCAGCTTTTGGGATTCCTTTAGCTTCCTCTAACATTTTGCTTCTTAATTTTCAGCTTCCACAGCAAACTCCAACACTGTTCTCTGTTTCCTCAGTTGAGTGAGGCTTCTGCTTATTAATCACCTGAACCCAGAAGATCTGAGGAATATAGTTGGTGAAAAGCTTGTTAACAATTCAACTTACCTAGTATTTTTCCTTTCTTTCAAGAATCATTTCTTTCTAGATTATGCCCTCCCCTCTTTAGTTGTCCTTCAGTGCCTTCAAATACCTGCCTTTTATATTTTGTCCAATTTTAATAATTGTTATTGGCAGGAGGTTTAGTCTGTACTCTGCCATTACAACAACCAGTACTTTTTCTGTTATTTGGAAAGCTTTTAAAAATATCAATGCTTGGGCCTCACTCCAGACTAATTAAGTCAGAATATCTGCAAGTGAGGTCCAGGCATCCATATTTTTAAATTCTTTCCAAGTGATTCAAATATGCATACAGAGCTGAGAACCATTGGGTCTAGGTTGGCTACTACTGACAGCTTGTCTAGAATTCTTTAATTCATATCAAAATCCCTGTGGTCCACACCTGAGAAATAAATTTGATTGTAAAAGCTTTAGTGGTAGATAAAAAGCTTCTAGTCCTGAGGAACAGGAGGAATTTATTTTTGCAAAAGTATCCCTTCTCTTTCTCTAGCTTTAAAGCATCAATGGCAATTTCCACAGATGCTCCTTCTCTTTATTAAGTGTACAGGACTCACAGTAGTTGCCACAGCTATAACTGAGCAGGGGAACAGGTACAGCATTCCCACATCCCCCCAATTCACTCTCAGAATTTTCCACTGCTCACTTCCACTTCTAACACATGCCCTCTCTGACATCAGGGCTATTCCAGAATTCTGATTGGAGTGCATATTTTTAAAAATATTTTTCTTTTTAATTACATGGGATTTTAGGTTTCTTGTAAATTGGAAAGTTGAAATTCTAAATAATCGGTTGGCTTTATAATTTTCAAGATTTTCTTTACTATTCAAGTCTTGTGATGGGTTCTTAGTAAATGTGTATCATATTTATGAATTTAGTTTAATTTTATATTTCTTGTGTAACTGTTATAGCTCTGGGGTTGAAATTAAGGTGCCAGTCATGATGACCTGGTAGTTTTAGGTTACAAAATAAAATATTTTGACTCAAACTAGACATAGAATTTTTATTTTGATTGCATTTATAGCATTTCCGCTACCTCCCCTCAATTCTTAGGAAAAAAAAATAGGTCAAAATGGTTAATGTTTTTCTTAAGCAAACTGTCATGTAAAGTAATTCAACATTTTGATGATCAAGTCATAAATGTTCAGAAATTCATTATGGTACTTTTGTCAACTTCATTCTCCCAGAATAGCTTACTGGGGATAGACATCTCTTCCCTTCCTTTGAAACTTCCATTGCATCTTCTACTTTATGTTAAATATCAGAACAACAGTTAAAACTTATAGTTTTCCCTTGGAAGAAAGGCAAAAAGCAAACTCTTAAAGCCATTGGCTACTCATTGATTATTAACTACTGCATAATAGGTTTTTATTGGCATTAAGGTATCATGATCTTTGGGAAACATATAATTTCATCTCCTGTGAGAGAACAGTAAGCCAAACTGCTAAAATTCACACTGACAGTTCTTGATAAATCATAACCCAATGCAGAGGAGCTGTTCTTAAAAAAATATCCTTTGCTTTTTTCATCCATGCACATGCCTGAATAAAATTTTTTATCCTTGTCTCCTTTCAAATGCAATTTCTTTTCAACTAAGATGGAGACTGCTGATTCATCCAATCGATCCCAACTTTTACTGTAATGTCCTGAAATTTACCAAACAACAAGAATTTGGGGGAAGAGTCAGAAAACACCAGGAAGAAAATTAAATAAATGGAAAAGAGACAAACCTGAGAAGAAAGTATAAAAGAAATTCAACATTATTTAGAATAAAGTTTGATGACTTCCTGGTAACACTTACAAGTGCTTGAAGTACGACTGCAAGGTCATCGATATTGTGAATTCTATCTCCATTGAAAACTAAACAGAAAAAAACATGTTTAAAACTAGTCCATGAGGAATTCTGTTAGAGAAAGGATGGAATCTTTGCTCAATAGGTAATTAGCAAACTAACAACATCTGGAGAGATTACTAAAAGGATTTGCAAAAAATCCCTGTGAGAGCTCCATAGGAAAAGGGCATCTCAGGTGCTCCTAATTTTTTTTGTTGTTTTGTTTAGAAATGTTAACCAAACTGCCTCTTAAAAACCTATTCTACTGTATAATATAAGCTCATTATGACTTACAAAGGATAACTTATATTTAAAGGAAACTTCACTGATACCTGGGGAGGCTCAAACCACATAGCAGAGATGAAGTGGGAAAGAAGTAAGAATAAAAGAAAAGTAAAGAATAAAACATTTTAAAGAAAACCAGAGATAATAGAGGAAGGGTGAGAATCAAGTCTGAGGCATCCGAAGTTCTAAATCTACTATTTCAGGCACTGACAGAACTCTCAGTGAATAGTTATGGCTCTATCCAAGATGTATTATAAACCACACAGGGATTTTCCCTCTTTCATCAAAACACTCTTTGATGTTTTTTGTAGACAAAAATACTCCTTAGAGATAAATTCTAAAGAAAAGTATGGTGAGTCTCTGGAACCTCTTTAATTGAGAGGTCTGAGAAATTAAATTTCCACCACCATCAATTACAAATTGGATAAAATTAGCTTATTTTAATCAATGGTGCCAAAAGACAGAGAATCTCCTTTCAGCAACTCTCCTAGCCTCTGCATTAGGACACATCGCCGTTCCAGTAAAATGTAGCAGGGCATTTAGGAATATGTGCTTTCACTCTAATGAAGATAAGGATGATCATTAAAAAGATGAAACATTTCTAGCTCAGAGTAATATGTCTCAGCTAAAAAGCATGGGCATGAGATCAAACCATGGAAGTGTTGAGTCTGCCTCAAAAGTGAAAAATGATGGATGATGACAAGAGAAATCAGAAGAAAAATAAAGAGTTTATACCAATCTGGAAAGTACCACAGTGCACTCAAAGCAGCTAAATTGTGTTCTCTGATCAATACAATAAAATGCCATCAATAAACTAAGTGAGCTGCAACCCCCAGAAGGCACACAGCTTGTAAGCTGCACCCATAAGTCATTTTTGGCTCCATGAAGGGTACTTCCCTCAAGAAATTGAGTGTGCATGTACATTTACTGCAGACATGAGCCTATTTGCACACAAAAGTTGGATGAAATCTTTCTTTTGGCCAGATATAACTTTGTTATTTATTTTAAATATAGAGGAAATTTTAATAGAAACCTAAAAGCCTGTTGCACCCAAAGAAGTGCTCTTGACAGAAATCTAAGTCAGCCCACAGGATAAATTAAATGTAGAATAATTTTTTTAAAAAGACAAAAACACTTGAAACAGTTCCCAAAAAAGGTGGTCCTACATGTAGTATTTCTCACAGCAGCAAGAAAGGGATTTTCTTGGATTGAGGATTAAGGATCAGTTGTGGAAATGTGGTTTGACAAGGAAATGTATGGACTCAGGTGCAAAAGATTTACATAACCTTTAGAAGAGAATTGGCATGTTGACCCTTCAGTAAAGGGCAAAGCCTTCTTAAGTGTGAACGAAGTGTGGATTGAATGTTAGGAGGCTGCAAGTCTAGTCCTGTTCTGCAACTACTTGTAAGTTTGGTCTAAATTAGGTAATACCATCATTCTGAGGCTTAGCCTACAAATGGAAAATGAGAGGGCTGCATTGGATCTCTTCCAGCTAAGATTTAAAATCACATTTCAATCCATGCCTTTAATAGAATAGCAGAATATGCATGGTCAATTTGCCATGGGGTATCTTCTGTTACTAGAATCGTAGAACAGGGTAGGGGAAGACAGCATAGCAAAAGCGAAGCTAACATGAGACCTGAGAATTTTAAATGCAAGGTCAGCCTATCATTCTATAAATGTCCATTCCCACTCTTCCATGTATGTATTATATAAACTCTTCTCCCAGTTTTTCCTCCTTTGCCATCATCATTGCCATTTAAAGGTTTTAATATAATTCTATATTTCTTTTAATATGGTTGCACCTATGCAGTAAAAATGGGTCAGAACGTATATGCTAAGGCTATAATTGTTCCTTCTCTAAGACATGTGGTTGCCACAGAAGAAACTCACTGGATTTTCTTACAGGGAAGTCCTAGTGGATTTCCCCAACCTATTTGCAGGATCTAAAAAACAACTTGGAATCCACTAAAAGGCTTTTATATATTGTGGAGTTAGGCGTGGACTACATCTCATATCCAGGCTTATTGGTAATGTGACCTCGGGTTTACATCTGACTCTCAGTTTTATCATTTACAAAACATAGATAAAATATCCACTTCACAGAATTGCTAAATTTAAATTAAGTAATTTTTTTGTAATATATTGTGTTTACTCAACATTTGTTAGTCTCTTAAACCCACCAGAAAGCCTAATTTTAAGAATAACATTAAACAACCTAAGTTCATAGTAATGAGGTCATAGCCAATTCTTAGGACTGCCAAATCACTTCACTGTCTTATAAGGAAAACTGTGGATAGTCAAAAAAGTTCAACAGAGGCAGATCGGGAGAGTAAGCAAGATGCATCTCTCCTCCCGGAAATCAACTCAGAGGTGTGTAAGGAGAGTTGCCCTTTAAGGGAAGGACAGTCTGTTATATTGTACTTCCACTGCATTTAGAGAGATTGTCTACAAACCTAAGCCAAACTGAGAGGTACTACTCATCACCATTTTTTTTTCCAATGGGTTTTTGATGCAATAAGTTCAAACTACCACAGAATGCCTATTCTTCTACTTGATTCAACATCAATTCAATGACTGGCAGAATGCATGACCTCTAAATTTACAAATTAACTTTGATCAAAGATATTTATCTTTTGAATACAAAAAAGGATTTGGCATCCTCCACTCTAAAATGTATGGAAATCACATCAAAAGTCAATGTACTGGGCTGGCCGAGTGGCGCAATGGTTAAAAACTGGCTTGGGACACCAGAGGGCCCCGGTTTGGATTCCACATATGAGGGCCAGTGACATTGCCCTCCACAGCTAAGATGCTGAACAACAGCTCAACCTGGAGCTGGGCTGCTGTGAGTCGCTGGCGACAGCGTAGGCTGCAGCCCCTGTGGCAGTGGGTTGCCATGGGCTACCATGTGTAGCCAGCAGTCAGTGTGAGCGGCCAGCAGCCGCAGTGAGCGGCTGTTCAGAGGCCAGCGACTGATCTGCCTCACCTGGAAAGAGCGCAATGATGTTGCCAAGTTGGGCCAGTGAAGCAAAGTCCTCCACAACTAGACTGAAGAACAAAAGGACAGCAACTTGTCTGTTCCCCTTCTCCCAATTCCCCAGCGCTGTTCCCATACCCCCAATAAAAATCTTAAAAAAAAAAAAGTCAATGTACTAACGGTGTGCTCCATCAATCATGAATTTTATATGGTTCAATCACTTAGATTTTAAGTCAAAGGAGGCACTTATAACTCATGTTCCAAAAGGTTGAATTTAATACAAGCAACCAAAACTACCTGAAATAGCATCATGGAAATCTTCATTCTGTTCACTTGCAATAAAAAAAAAAAAAGTAATCCAAAAATTTACTATCATAATTAAAAACATATTACACTGATGTGCCTGCATGCATCAGAAAAACATGTAAGTCACACAGAAGGCCAGGGGAGAGAGCGTTTAGTGGCTACTAGACATATCTCAGCCATTCTCCTGATAGGATCATAGCTTGTGTTACATAAATACACTGTAAATTATGATGTGCTATCATCTTCCCTGCACATTAAGGATAAGGATGGCTTTTCGCTTGCCATCAAATGTCACTCAGGCACCTCTTCAACCAGGAAGTAACTAATCCTAATTGTATATTGCTTATTTATGCTGCTAAGAGTTATCTGTATTCCTTATGCATTTTTAAAATCACACTTTACTCATTTCCATGTAGAAGAAAAACTATTCATATACAACCAACATCATACACTATTGTTGCATATTGCACACAGGCCCACTTATGAGTTTGTTTAATGATACATAATTAGGTAATTGGTGTTTTTCATACTTTATATTCTGCAGAAATTCTTGGCAGATGTTATTATATATGTGTTTAAGTATATCTTGGTGATATTTGTGGAGTTACTTAAGGTTTTGTGGTGGATCGAGAATAACTGTTTTCCCATTTAAAAAATACAAGATTCATCACTTTTTCAAGAGTGGAATAGATTCAGATGATCTAACATGGGCTCTTATGGCTAACAGTAGTCAAAAGACTGTTACGATATAATCATACTGTTATGATATAATTTATTGTTATAAATTTATTATATAATTATATAACAACTGTATGATATAATTCATTGTTATAAATGATGTAATATTACTGTTATGATATAATCAGTAAATTGTTTTCTTAACAATTGTGATTTGAGGACTTCTAGTTGTTATTTATATAAAATTGATGAGCTCAAATATTTAAAACTAATATGTTTGGGTTCAAATCTTGTCCCTATCACATACTATCTGTGTGAATTTCAGCAAGTTACTTAAGGTATCTGTTTTTCATTTATCTCATATATAAATTGGGAATAATAGTATTACCCTATAGGTTTGTTATAAGGATTAAATGAGTTAATATTTGAAGAGTATTTAAATAGTGTCTGGCACATATAAACGCTAAATAAATATCTGTGTGAGAGGAAAAGGTGGGTCATTTTAATAATAGGAAAAAGCACTTATTTAATTAAAAAGTTATTTTAATTATTCAAGAGATTTACCATTTTCTTTTTAAAGTGGACGATGGGGAATCCATAATGTAAGTTCAACTGACAAGGACCTGAGTTTATGAAAACTTGGCTTGAGAACCTAATCAAGAAGCTACAAAATGCAGATATCCTAAGCAATACAGGGGAGAGGTGAAATTTGTTGGCAGAGAACAATAGTTTGGTTACCAAGGTAACAGAAGTAAATTCAGTTGTGTAGAAAATAATCATCAGAAAAACAGCCTAAAAGGATGCCATGTATTTCTCCCTTGAGTTTAGTTTGAGTGGAGTTTTTGGACGTTGAATGGCTTAAGACAAAAAAGCTCTATTGTATCAAGTAAGCACAGGAGAAGAACAGACACTTTAAGTGGAAAACCTAGCTACTGGAAAGAAAAATTGTGATTGTGTAACTAACTACAAAGCAAACCTTGACACTGTTGTTAGTGGAGTCAGAAAGAGCAGCACTTGTCAATGCTTATTGCATAGAAACTAAACAGAGGAACAGAGCTGTTAACATCCGAAGTCAAGCATTTGTTCGGCTAAAGTGATTACCAGCGTTTCTGTGTGAGTTTAGGCATCCTTGTTTCAAATGCCATCAGCATATTTAACGTATTTTAAGAATGGGTTATGTAAACCATGTAATAATAATGAATACTTTCATTAAAAAATCTCAAAACAACTATATTGAATGTTTTTTTTCAAAGGCCTGCAGGGCATGCCTGGAAACTCTTGGTTGGCAACTCTTGGCTACTAAATAAAATACAGATATTGTTTAGTGTCAAAACCCTTTAACAGCACACAAAACAAACAAGAGGTCTAGAGATATGCATCTCAGAGCTTGTGACCAATGTACTGCACAGCCCACAAGCAGATTTTGTGCTGTGATCAAGTCATAATTTCTATTTATTTTGACTGTTTCTACTAATACCTTTAACAGACACTTTTATGATAGTCTTTTAATGTAATGGCTGCTTCAAATAAAGTATATAAAATTAAATAGTTTGTGAACATATGTATTAATACAAGAGGATCTATTAATTTGCTAATCTATAACTAGATATCATGAGTACCTCAAATTTACAAATAATAATTGGGATAATAACTTCTAATTCTTTTTTATCACTTATGATAACTTTGGCTGCAAGTACCAGAAAGCATGGTACAAATTATCTCAAATAATAAGAAAATATATTGTATTTTAAGAGTGAGAAAACATTTCCCACAAGCCTTCTCTCATCCCATTGGCCACAACTGGTTACAGAGTATCCCCAGCAGAGTGGTTTTCAAAGTGCAGCCCTGGGCATCATCAGCATGCTTAGGAACTTGTAGGAATGTTAAGTTCTCCAACCTCACACAAGACACCGAATCAGAAACTCCAGTGGGGCCCAGCAATGTGTGTTTTAACAAGTCCTCCAGGTAATTCCGATACAAGTGTGGAGGGGTGAGTGGATCAATGTTGAGAAGGCAACATTTCATATTTATTTTCAACAGTATAATGCAGTAGAAAGGCCAGGAGCTTCTGGAAACCTACTTCCACCCCTCAGTGGAATATATGGCAAGTTATTTCATTTCTAGGCACCTCTGCTTTCTCATCTATAAAATTATAATAATGCTTTTCTGAAAAGATTTTGTAACTGGAGTAGAGTAAGCACTGAATAAGTTGTAATTTCCCGTTGCAATTTCATTAGAGCTACCAATGGCAAGATTAGCACTTTTGTGCTTTTTGTATTTTATTCCATTTCTGACTACCTAAGTTAGATGTGTTAGTAAGAGTATTTCAACTGTGTTTATTATTCCTTTATACAGCAGGGGTGTTACCGTATTTCCCCATGTATAAGACACTCCCTTTTTTTAAACAATTTGGGATCTAAAAACTGGGTGTGTCATAAAAAATTTCACAACAATGAGCACAAAAACAAGTGTGAAAAAGCAGGAAATGCAAGTAAAAAACTCTACAAGCACTGTATAAGATGCACCCAGTTTTAAGACCCCAAATTTTTTGAAAAAGGGTGTGTCTTATACATGGGGAAATATGGTACCTCAAAATTAACAGGCTATTCCTTCTGCAAATGGGATTATTTTTTATTAATATATAAAGTTGGTTTATCTAATGAATTGGGTATTAAATTTCCACAGACTTTTGTCTGAAACTTTGGAACAGAAACATTTTATTGTTTTAAGTACAGATTGTTTTCCAACATTCTATCAAGAAGATGAGTTCTTAGAGTCACCAGATTTAGCAAATAAAAATGCAAGGCACCCAGTTATTATAATTTTGAATTTCAAATAAACAACGAATACGTTTTAGTACATAACAAATATTATATGGGATATATTTATACTAAAAAAATCATTGTTTATCTTAAATGCAAATGTATCTATATCCTGTACACTGTCTTGCGAACCTACTAATGTTTCCACTTTTGTATTGCATGGTCCCACTACTAAGATAAGCTGTGGGAAGCAGTTGAGAAGATTGATCGGTAAGTTTAATCTTCCCACAATCATAATTACAAATAAAGTCAATGTATTTAGGCTCAGTTTAATCAAGAGTGAAATTTAGGCTTTTGGGCTAAAGGATATCTGAGGTCCCTTTTTTTCTAAAAATAATGTGTAGAAAGCTTCACAGCATTTCTGGTATCATACAAAAAATTAGATGGTACATTATTTTCAAAACTATAAAGTACTACACAAATAAATATCGATAAAGGTGATGATAGAACAGCCTATCATTTTAAATTATATGTCTGACTATAAAACTATTCAAAGCCTTCTTATATATTTACATTTTGTTGTATGTTTATTCTTTTATTGCTCACTGATATTTATAAAGTAGGCCTTGAGAATTCTTGCTACTATAGAATCCCTTTTAGTTAAATAGAGTAAGCTACATTTATCTGTTACCAACAAATGTAATAATGATCGCTAATGTAAAATATGTGTTGGGCAAATTTGCTTCTTGTAAACAAGGAATAAGTAAAACATGATATGTAAATAAATAAGGAAAACTGAATAATCAATATACAGTTACTTTTGTCAAGAGGTATATTCTAATAATTATGTTAACTCTATATTTTAGCAATTTCTTAAGTAAATATAAAAGTAAAATTGTTCTTTCCTCAATTTATTTATGTTAAACTTATTTTGCTAATATAATTAAACCGTAAATTGCATGTTTTTCCAACTTTCTATTACATTAATATGTATTAAGATCATGAAATAAAAATATGACAATAAAGCTTACATTAGTAAAGCAAAATACCTGTTGATATGTGTGTTTTATATTTTATAATGACAATTAATAATAACCAGCTTAGCAAACTTCGGGCATTACAATGAAACAGAGTTAAAAGGCACATTTACACATGGCAAAAGACATCAAGACCAAAATCAGGAACGACCAGACTGCCCCTTTCTGAGCACTTCCCCAGGCAGAACCAGACCAGGAACTGTTGGCAGAACTATTATACCTGGACTTCCACCACTGTGAGAAAACCATAACGGCTAAAGGGGGTGAGATCTCCATGTGCTAATGGTACTGGCATGTGTACAAGTCCCTCTGCCCCACACCCTGGGTGTCGGCCTGGGTCGACCACAGGGCAGAAGGCATGTTTCCTGGGAAGATCTAAACTGGTCCCACCCACCTCTCCTTTGTCCTCCATCCTTCTTCCAGGGTGGTGAAGGGGGATCTGGGTACATCATCCCACCCTGGGATTCTGAATCGTGGCGTAACTAATAATAAATACTTGATGGAAAAGTGGAAAAAAAAAGGACATATCATGTTTATGTAAATAAAATTTGATTAAAGGAAAGTTATGGCTGAATACAAGTAATTAAAACAGAAAAGAAAACACAAGTAAGAAACTGATGTCAACTTATATTTAAGCTTAAGAAAACAAATTTAACTAAAGAGATTGGATAAATTAAGACATAAGGAGATTGTAAAGTAGATTTTATTTATTTTAGATTTATTTATTTAGATTATGAAATTGCTGTTTTTAAGGTCAGATATCAGTAATTTCATATAACAACCTAGTGGAATGACTTTCAAATGCCTTGAAAGTTAAAACTGGTACTTTAATTTTACTACAGATTTACAATTTATAGTTTGATAAAGATGCTATTGCAATAAATTATAATTAAAATAATTGGAAGCAGTTTTAATGTACCTTAGTAGGGATATAGTTAAGAAAACTATTGTTCATATATGCTATGGAATATTATACAGTATGCAAAATAACATTTATATAACTTTTATAATACTTTACAATAGAAAGTCTAAAAAGAAGAAAGAAGCAAAACTACATATGTAGTATAATCTCAACTACTATATAAATGCATATATCAAAGTATCATCAGTGGGCGATTTTCCTGTATGTGCCAGATTTTCTACTATAAATACCTAATCTTTTTTTTTAATGATTGCATTTTTTAAAAAGCTTATGATTCTTCTCTGCAAAGGAACATGGACAGAAGTGACCATGTGTTAGTCCCACATGGAAGCTTTGCAAATTTCTCTTATCTTACTTGTACTTTTGCCCTCCGCCATGCTCAAGTTAGGAGCTGTCCCACAGTTTACTTCTTGCACTGAGAAAATATGCAAAGTAAACCTAAACTTGACTCACGGCCTGGAGCAGAGCCGCCACAGCTGACCTGAAGATCCATGGGTGAAAAATAAATATTTATGTTTGTAAGCTACCAGTATTTAGGGCTTAATGCTATTATGGAGCATTACTGCAGTAAAAGTGGACTCATAAAGGAGAGAGATCAGGAATTAGCACGTATTCAGTTGGGGTACTTATTACACATCACAGTGAGGATGTGTGTATACAATTGGATATATGAGTCCTACCTGGTCTTTGGGAAATGTACACCGCCATCCTCCCTGGTATCCAAGGCTTCAGATATGGCCTCTATAGTGAGGTTTACTCTGCTCTGCATCTGCCTTGGCCTCCTCCCAGGTTTTTCTGGCCTTTCAACTTCCTCAACTTTCATTGCCTACTCCCCACTAATCTGACTTCCCTGACCAGCTCTTTTTCCATAACAGAAGAGGTATAGGGTCAGGACCCATGCTCTTCTAGAACCATGCTTGGTGAATCTTCTCAAAGAGGATCATTTCCTCCTCAGACTACACCTAGGAAAGTGAGGCAGAAATCCCCTTTACCTCAATGGATGAGTCTACCAAAAACCCCAGGTGTTTGACCTCTAGGACTGGGCAAATATGGCGCCTTTTATTCCTGAACTTCTGCATTACATTCGCTAATTTTTATTGGGGTAGAAAACCTGTTTTTATATTTTCTTGTACACTTTCATAGTCTAGAGGTCAAGACATAAATTCTAAAAGTTGCCAAGATATTGGATCCTTACAAACAATGAGCACTGGACACACAAATATCTTCTCTCTTGTATCTTCTCTCTGAATGTTATGGTCACCTGTAGAGGCAGGTGGACCCTCACCCAAAATGTGGTTCTGATGTTGAGACTGATTGATAATGTCACACACACACACACACACACACACACACACACACACACACACACACACACACACCCCAAAGATGATATGAAAAGGTTTAGTGCTTACATAGTTGAGGACTCTGGGAAGAATAGGCCAAAGCTCTCAGACAGGTCCAAAATGGTTTGAGATAATAAAGAAAGGAGACTAGGCACCCAGGCTTTCCTATCAGCTTGCCCAAATGTGGGCAAGTGGCTGCTCTGGCAAGGGGAAGGAGGAGGGGTAAGGACTAAGAGCTGTGAGTAAACACTAAAAAAGAGCTTCCACACTCTCATCACACTTAAGCATTAAATGTAGAAAGATCTGGAAGTCAAGTGGGAACACTGACAATGGGAACAGAGGAATGCCATCCCCTTAAACACTTCAAATTATTTTAATTGATCAGTATTAACATTAGTCAAGTTAGGCCATTTTTTTCCTTTAAAATAATTAATGTATCACTTTGGGGGAAAAATGAAAAGGGGAATAAAAGAGAACAGGAAGAAAACTAACATTTCTTGTGTTTGTAATATATTCCAAATGCTGCAACATACAGCGTGAAAAATTTATAGAGATATTTGTGTTTTGTTCTAAATTAATTAGTATATTTTTCTGTTCTCCTCTCCTACTAAGTAGTAACCAGGACTTTCTCATTTCTTTGCCCAAATGAGGAATGTGTGTGGAAAGTCCCAAAGCAGAGTTGTCTGAAAACAATATTCTTTTCCTGAAGTTTGCTTTCCAAGATCTAAATTATGGGGATCACCTTAAATCATATCTAAAGGAAAGGGAAAAGAGATGGGTGTCCTGAAGAGGTATTCAGGGTAAGAAGAAGAGAGGAGAGTCTTTCCGGGAGAAGATGGAGGACAAGAATTATGACTTTGAAACCCAACCCCTTGAAATGCCTGAAGAGGCAGGCCCCAAGGAAAACATGATTAAACCTTGCATGTGTGAGGCGGGCCTGTGCTGCCAGGCTTCATCAAAGATTCCCTTGAATGCACTTGATGTTAAAGCAAAATCATACAATTTCAGGGATACTGTAAGTCCAGATAATGAAAATAATAGTGGTGACTGGTGTGTATGGAAATCAGGAGGCCTTACCATAGTGTCATGTGCTGCCCCAAATCCTGGGAACTGTTTCAGAGTAGGCAGAGAACCAATTATCCCAATGACTGAATTATCTGCACACCTGGCATGATGGGGGTGGAGAGTCACATTTCATTTGGTTTGAGTTAAAAACAAGACATGCAATATTCCTTCTACACCTAAATTTGGACCGCAAAAGTCATCTCTTCTAAGACATGTTAGCACATTTGATTGGGCTGGTCAACTAAGGGCTAGTCTATGTTCCAAAGGTGGGCAAAGTGATGTTTCAGATTTGGCTTGAAGTGCTTCGGCAATCAAACTAGCAAACATTTAAGTGCAAAGGAAATACACAAGATAAGGAAAGAGTGAGTGAACTCTGTCCTCCATGACTCCTTCTTCCCGTAGGCACATGGTCAGAATTCAGTAGAGAATGCAACTGGGGCAGAGAGCAGAGTGAGAGGTGTGGCTTCAGGTGGGGCCACGAACGCTCAAAGGTCTACATGCCCCTATCAAGGACATGCTGGCTGTGCGGGAGTCAATAGTTGCAGGTTTTCTTACCAAATCACGACTTGCCATACATTTAGCAACTTTAACAACCCATTAATCATAACAAACCCAATTTATAGATGAGGAAATGGAGGCTCAGAGAGACTGTACAACTTGTCCAAATTAACTCAATTAGTAAGAGTTACTAAAAACATGAAAATTAAATTCTGACATTCAAGACTTTGCCTTTTGTCCTAAATTATATTACCACCCAGTATTTTTTATCTTGTTTTGTTTTTCCTGATGTTACCCATCAAGATTTAGATGAATTTACAAAGAGGACTAAGGTGAAAGCATAATATTATATTAAGGGGAAAGACTGTCTGAAGGGCAAAGAGCTGATCCTAAGTGACAAAAGCCAGAGAAAATTCCGGGGAAGCAGGAGGACTGCTGCTTTTTTCTACTTCAACCCAGGAGGGGTGCTGAGGCAGGGTACAGTCAGGCAGATGGATTTGGTTTGAGTACTCAAACACCAGAATTCTGCAGCAAAATCTGATAACCTGGAGAAGGAAACGCTAAGGAAAGAGTAAAAGCTGAATGCTTGGGGACAACTAAGGGCCAAAGGGAGGAAAGCAAACTCAGGGATACACACAGTAAGTGTGGAGCCAGTCCATGAAGAAAAGTAAAGCTTTAGGTACAAAACCAGATGTGCGGTAGCAGTAATTGGCACAAATCAAGGGGATCAATAAAATGGAATGAACCTTCTAAAAGTAAATCATATCAGTCACTTAATCACCTAAAACATTTCAACTGCTGTTTTATAACCCTTAGAATGAAATCCAAATGTCTTATTCTGGTGTAGAGGGCCCTCTGGGAGCCCAGCATACTTCTCCATACTTATTTCCATCCAAACTGCCCTTACACTCGCGTCTACTTTTCTGTCATACGCTATGCTCCTTTAGAACTAGAATTGTCAGTTGCATATCCTTAGTGTATAATCTCCTAAATGCCTCAATCTGTAATAGCCTAAACTTCTCAGTCTAAATTATATTCCTCCTTCAGCTATAATAAAAATAGCTCCCTTAATCAAGTGTTCAGTACCTTCTGGACATTATGGAAAGAACTTTATGCATAATATGGAATTCACTGCTTATATCAGCCTCTGAAGGTGGGTATTTTTGGCATGTTATAGATAAGGAAACTGAGTTTCAAAGAGGGAAAGTATTATATCCATCACTCTCCCATAACAATTTACAGAGCGTAGATTTATACATTCCTTCATGACTCTCAAGCCCTTAAATTGATACTAAACCTATTAATGCTGCTTCTAAAACTAAAAGGTGAGCACAAAATAATCCTAATCTCTTTTGGGAAGAAAATGTATGAGAGACTACAATCATCTTCAAGTTCCTAATAGGCTGTGGGTGTACCAAGAGCAAAACCATAAATATGTTAAGATTTATCTGTAGAGATTAGAGATTGCTGCTCAGACTAGGGAAAACATCTTCAAAACCATGATCTAAAACAATAGATTTACTCAAAAAACTCTTTTCCACTGGTGGTCTTAGGAAAGATTTTGTTGTTGCTCTTCATGCCCACAGTAAGGGCATAATAAAGGTGACCCTTAGAGAGGACTTGTCCAGTTTTGGGTGTGGGCATCTTTTCTATTTCCTAATCTAACTACTGAAATAACTATTTAAATATATATACTAGAAGACCATTAAAAATCAAAGAGAGTAAGGGAGTAGGGGGTTGAGGAAGAGGGAAAAGGGGGGTCAAGAAAAAGGGCCTAGAAAATGCTGAATAAGATAAAATTAATTTTTTTCTTTGTCAAGGAAGACAATACCCAAAGCAAAGAAAACACACACAAAAATTTTCCTAACACTAATCAACAAGTAAGTGACCGCTACCAACTGTATCATTACATAATTTTGCAGGTAATGTCAACTTGGGTTTTCAAATGACTGGAAATAAAGACTCCTAAATCAATCTGCAGCTCTAAAAGAGGGTTGTGCTGAGAGAGTGAGGGAGAGGGGGATGGTAGAAGAGAGTAAAGGCGGTCAAATATGTGGTGATGCAACGAGAACTGACTCTGGGTGGTAAACACACAAGGCAATATATAGATGATGTATTATAGAAATGTACACTTGAAACTTATATAATTTTACTAGCCAGTGTCACCCCAATAAATTTAATAAAAATAAATAAAATTCAAATGAGACAAGTTATGATTTTGTGTCAAGGGGGTATTGTTATACATGGACATTTTCTAGTGCACTATCATATATCCATTGACTATTGCTCTCAAGATTGTGCAAGCACAGCCTTTGATGAAGATTTCAGCAAGCATACTGGTACATCTGAAGAGACCCCTGAGGCACAGAAATAGAGCTGGGCTTTCAATGTGTTACAATTATTACCAGCACTTCCAAGATTTCTCATCGTGGGGATAACATAGCACTTTCTCTTAAAATTTTAAAAGCATAATTTATCATTAGTTTCCTGAATCATTTTCATTTGATAGGTGGTTAAACTTTGGATTATGTGTTTCCTTTGAACTTAGTTTCAAATTAGATCTTTCCTGGCCGGCCCTTCCCTGAACTGTGCCCCAAATGTGATCATTATCAGTGTTTATAGAATCATATAATTTTTTACAATCACTTAACACAAGCTCCTTGGTTTTAATGTTGGGAAAATAAGGCCCAGAGAGGTTATGCAAGAAGTTAAAGGTATAACTGGGGGTAGAACCAAAGTTGCCTTTTCTCCATCTACCATATTAAGCCATTCCGCATGGTCAACTAAGACAGTTACACTATGCGGGGGGAAGCTAGCCTTATTTCCTACACTGGGCAGCATTCAAGTAAATGAAACTAAAAACAGCCCTCAAATTGCTAAGATCCAAATTAGACACAATAAATAATCAGTGGCATAAACGTGCCACTCTCTGCTGAAAATATAAATGGATATATAAATATATATATATAAATATATAAATATATAAATATAATTCAAGAAAAAAGGATATCAGTTTCTATATAACATATTTTCCTTGTTCAACCAAGGGTGACAAATTGACACATAGTAAATAGGATTAGTGTTAGTGAGCTGTTAAGCACTGCTGTTTATTTTTTTCTTTCTTTATTTTTTTAAATAGAGCATCAACTAGGCATTGAACTGTTACAGGAACAGGAATGGCAAGCAGCAATTAACAAGCTGAGACTGATTCACATGTAAACAAGCTTGGGCTTGTATTTTCATGAAAAATACTGGCAAAATTAATTTTTTAATATTTATCTCCTATTGATGTTCCCCCCCACCCACCCCCCGCCTCATTGCTCAGGCTTTCTCCCTCCTACAGGCACAGCATATAGATTCACCTTTCTCATAAGAGGTATGGTTTTCTTCTTTCAGAGAAGAAAGGTGGCTTTTAGTTAGGGCATACATTAATCTGCTTTCCTTCAAGGGTTACTTTTATCCATATTTGTATTTTATTCACTCTTCAAATACAATTCCACAAAATACAATTTTATTTGGATTTATTCTCCACCAATTTGAGAAGTCACAATGTAATTTTCACTGCTATAAAATGTTATGTGATGAATTCATTCCCTGCTTTAAAATGCATCAGTGGGTCAGGGTGGCTCATAAGAACCTTCTGACATAGTTTCCTGGCGAATTTTGAAAGATTTCTATTCTGAAGTGGCAATTAAGACACTATTTTTTTTTCCCCCTAGAAGTGCTTTTCAAAGCTTAGTGTACATAGAGTCATCTGAGAGCTTGTTAAAATGCAGACTCGGGGGCCTACTTCTTGAGGGTCTGATTCAGGAGGTCTGGCCTGGGGCTGAGGTTTTGCATTTTTAACAAGCTAGCGGGTAATGCTGATGTAGCTAGGACCTTGTGAAGCTTCTGCCTTCAATATTCTGGAAATGCCATACAGATGTCCTTTTAAACATACACAAATGGACACTAAAATCCATCCTTGCACATTGTAAAAAGGGATATTTCACCATTTAGCTCACATCATTAAATCTGTTACATGAAATACGACATTTAGGAAATGGTAGCCTAGAGGTTTCTGCCAAATTTGTCACATGATGCTTCCCTCCCCCTATAATTTTGCCTCCTTACTCAAAGTCATGTATTTGTACATGAGAAAGTAATGGCTTTTGCAGAAAACGAATCACCATAGAGCCCCACCTGTGTTAAAATGTGCATGTTTGGGAATTCTCATTGCTATTATATCTATAACTGCGCCCAAAGCTGCAGGGACTCGGCTCCTCGTCTCTAACGTTTTACAGACTAACTCGGCAGGTTGGTGCACAAATATTCATGGGACATAGAAAGCCAAAAATAAATCATAAATAAAATATAAACTATAGATAAATGATCTATGTGCCAGTCAAGGGCATGAGCATTTCGGGGAGAAGAGCTTTATGGGCGAGGCTTAGGCAATGCCTCAGATTTCCTAGAGGGCGATGCTACAGAACTATCAGTCCTGCCCACATCTAATCTAGGAAGGAATTAAGGAAACATAAGCTATCTGAATGAGCTGAATGGTAAGAGAGGTTGACACACGTTGGACAAAGAATCATATCTTCTGCTTCAGAAAAAGAACCAAATTGTTTTGATCAGACCCATCTATCAGTGAAATGTTTTTGAACACGCACACCCAGTATATTCATATTTACTTATCTCAATGTGTTTATGCTCACCATTATAATCTTATTATATATAAATATAAAATGTACACTATGATATATATTTTTCAAAGTTGAGATAAAGGTGTAATAATCATATCTTTCTATTAAAAAAAGCACAATACATACTTAGAGAAAGGCTTATCATTAGTGATATCAAATATAAATCCATATTTTATTTTATTTTTTTTTATTGTTAGTTTCAGGTGTACAGAACAATGCAATAGTTACCCTTTTCACCCTCACAAAGTAACAACCCCCCTC
>NW_017731565.1:1274980-1303567 GCF_001890085.2 Hipposideros armiger | reverse complement strand
CTCAGCTTTTCCTCTGTGTCTGAGTCTACTTCTGTGTGCATATATTTTTTTGGATTAATGTCTTGGGATTTTTTGGATAAATACCTAAGAGTGGGATTGCTGGGTCGTAAGGTAGTTCCATTTTCAGATATAAATCCATATTTTAAATGGACTTATTGATAATTTCAACTTTTTGGAAGAAAGTGTGTCAATATAATTGCATAATTATTTCTTAGCCTCCTAATGTGGCTGAGTACCTGTACCAGGAGAAGAAACATCAGCTGTTCCAGTTTCTTATCATTTGCCTATGCTTGCACTGTAATGTGACATTCAATGTGTGGCTCCTTTGCTGGAATTTTTTTCAGCTTTCCCTTTCAGTCCCAGTTGGAAATTCTCTCTTTTCTCTCGAACTTCCTTAGCACCCTTGGAATGTGCATCACTGTTTTATCTATAATCAGTTACGATCTGCATGCTCATGGGTATCTTTTGCTCCTTATATTCTTCTCATTACCTACCTACCATCGTGTGTTAGCCAAAGCAAGTACTTAATAAATATTAACTAATACATGATAGACAGAGAAAACACATATTTAATACAGAAGCATGCTAAGAGACAGAAAAAGCTTTTCATTTGCAGTTCAGAATCAAATCTACTATATTTATTCTTTTACAAATAAAGGTTTTAATTACAATTAATTTTCAGCGGCAATCACAAAAGAGTGTTTTTCTATGAATCTCCTTGCCATGCCAACAGGATGATTACTCACACTCCACTAGAAATCTGGCGCATCACATCACTTTCACTTATTTTTATAGCATGTAAATCGTCTCACATCTGATAAGTCAGCAACAGAAGAACTCTCTAGAGATGGACTAAAATAATTCAGGAGGAACAAGTGACTTTAAATCAAAAAAAAATTTTTTAAATATATATGCTTTGAATTTTATAGAAAGAGAATAATATAAATGTACATTAGCCAGTCTCCTTCACCAGTGTTTCAATATATAAATGTATCTATACTTGTGTTTCATAAAAGTATTTTTACATAAATTTATTGAAAATATTAGTTTTACCATAGTAAATGTCAACTATTTCACATAACATCTCCAACTTCACAAGCCAGGGAACTTTAATATAAACAAAATATAAAAAATATTGGAATAAATCTAAAATTACAGCAACTTTCTTGAAAAATACGTTGAATCAATTAATTCACATAAATGCCATGGCCACAGCAAGCAAAAATATTTGTTCAAAAAATCAGAAGGAATGTTACATGCATCATATCTCCTTCCCTCTGAAAAATCTTGTACTATGAATGACTGGGCCTGCAGATTTATTGTATAATCAATCTTCAGTTAAGAGAAAGTTACCAAAAATTACTCTTAATTTAATAGTTAATTTAGACATGGCAAAGTTAAAGTTCTCCAACAATGCATCATGACAGTTTTATTGACAAAAACCTAGGACTTTCATTACCTTTGTACTTAACCTGTATGGGAGGAAGTCAAATAGCCACACGTATCCCTTTAGAGGTTTTATTGAGAAAATACTTAGGTATTTTCCATTTTTAGCAGGTCTGTGGGCACAAAAAGTCATTGAGACATGAGCTTCTAAATCCAATTTATCTTTCATTTGGAAAAAATATAAAATGCTTTTTATACTTTCCCTTCCCTTTTTTATGCCATGTTATGAAGAATCAACAAATCAGCTTTATGAACAGCCCAATTGATGATGTAATTAGGAGTAAAATGTGGCTATAGATTATTTTTGCTCAAGAGAGCCCCTGCTGCCAGAGGTTGTAAAGTTGAAAACAGGGGTACAGATGAGACCACCAAGGTCCCTGACATCTGTTGCCATATTGATATAGGAGCATTACACAGATGAAGAGATGAAGTGTTTTAACCACAGAAATCCCAAATATTCTGGAATACAAGGACTAGGAGATGATCACCAAGGGGCTCATTCAACAAAATACGTTTTTTTAACTCTACTACTTGCATATAATAACTGATCATAAAACAATAATCAATTGAGGTACATATTACGATTACTAAGTCCTTTCTTGACCCTTAACATCCTTAATACTCCCAGACAGAATCTGGCAAATTCCCTGGAATTTTGAACAACACTATGAATTAACTGAAAAAGATATAGTCCCTAAAAGGTAAAACCACCAAAGCCTCTGAGCATGCTGGGAAAGAAAACATGTAGACATTAAATCTAAAAAACATATACCTTACACTTTAAGATAGTTTGTGATATTAACATAGATACACATACACAGTCTAAAATTGTGCTATTATGTGAGATGACAAAGAAGGGCAGATGACTCTTTTTTAAACCTTCAGTCTTAATCATTAATTGACTGACAATTATGCTTCTCTTAGAATCATTAATAAGAAAGAACCTTAATTATTCAGTGTCAAGGCATTTCTAAATGTCAGAATCAATAATGACATATTCATGCACACACTTACACATTACAAGAAAAAATTGAATCAAGGTCTTTAAGAAATACGAAAAAAGTGCTTGCCATAGGTAGTTCTCGCCTATTACTGTTCCTAGTTAGACTGGTATAATCTTTGATAGTTTATCATTTAATCATGGAGAACAGTTTAGAGAGTTTCAAAACCTATTTGAAACTTGCATAACTCAAAAAATAAAACAAAATACAATGTCACCAAATTAATACTTCTGCCATGGGAAAACATGGATGAAATTTAAAAAAGCATAAAGAGCTACCTAACTGATAAGCATCTCAACCATCATTACAGCAAATTTCTGCCTACACTCAAGTGAGACTTCTATGAGCTTCTGTAGAGCATACATGAGTTTTCAGTCCACACAGAGAACAGCAACTGTGCAATCTTAGGAAGAACAAGGCTAAGAATAGGCATGATGTGGGCAGACAGAATCCAAGAAAGAGGGAGCTTGGTACTTTCAATCATCTATAATTAGTGATATTCATAGTGTGGCCCCTGGGCCAGCAGCAACAACATTATCTGATGTGGTAGACATAAAAATGGGCCCAGAAAAATGCCCATGCCTTCATGTGAATATGAGGTGTGATAAAAAAAATACAATGAATTAAAAATAATAATAAATTATTACAGTAAAAGACACATTGCCATTAATCCCCCTCAAAGTACTTCCCTTCACCATGAACACACTTATCCCATCGTTATTGCCACTTTCTGAAGCAGTTCTGGAAGTCCTGTTTTGTGAATGTCTTTAGTTGTGCCGTCGTGGCTGCCTTAATGTGCTGAATAATTTTGACTTTGGGGAAGAGCCAGAAGTCACACGGTGCCTTGAATAAGTCACATGGTCTGATGAATAAGGTGGATGAGGACACACCATAATGTTTTTATTTGACAGAAATTGCCATACCAGAAGCGATGTGTGACATGGAGCGTTGTCATGATGGAGGATGATTTCCTGCACACTTTAAAACACACCTTCTCTCAACCATAGTTCACACTTGACTAACTGCACTGAACAAGTTTCAACTTGTCACACACTGTTACTTAGGTTCATCGTGCCGCTTCCCATATTGAAGATCCCTGCCTTTCCATTGGATGGCACTTGGCAACAGAAATCACCATATTTTCTGATCACAGCAAAAGGCTCCATGTCACACATCACTTCTGGTACAGCAATTTCTGTCAAATAAAGACATTACAGTGGTCCTCATCCACCTTATTCACCGGATCTGGCACCATGCGACTTCTGGCTCTTCCCCAAAGTCAAAATGACCATGAAAGGTAAACATTTTGAATAGATTCAGGACATCGAGGCAGCCAAGACAGCGCAACTAATGATACTCATAAAAAAGGACTTCCAGAACTGCTTCAGAAAGATGACAAGAATGATGGGATAACTGTATTCAGAGCAAGGGAGGGTGTTCTGAGGGGGATTAATGGCAATTAATGGCTGTGTCTTTTACTGTAATTTTTTTAACATTCACCGAATTGTTTGATCACACCTCGTATATTACCTTACATTGCAAAGGTGACTTTATATATGTGATTAAGTTCTTAAGATGTGAAGATTACCCTGAATTATCCAGGTGTGCCCAATATAACCACAAGGGCTTTTCTAAGTGAAAGAGGGAGGCAAGAGTGCCAGGGGTCAGCATCAAAAGAAATTTGAAGATGGCTTTGAAGTTGAAGGAAGGGGCCATAAGCCAAAGGATGCAGAGAGCTTTTAGAAGTTAGAAAAAATGAGAAAACATATTCTCTCCTACAGCTTCCAGAAACTGGCCCACCCAGACCTATTTCTGACTTTTGACTTTCAGAATTTTAAGGTAATACCTATGTGCTGTTTTGCAAGTAAGTTTGTGGCAATTTGTCATAGGAGCAACAGGAAAATAAAACATCTGGGAACTTCTTAAAAATGTGAGTTCTGAAGAGTCACCTAAGGCTGGCTGAATCAAAAGCTGAAAGGGAGGGGGCAGCTAACTGTTTTAACAAGCCCTCTAGGTGACTCTGATGCACACCAAATGTTGAGAACTGCTCTATATCATTTTATCTTCTTTTACACTAAGCTTTGCCTAAATATGCAATACACAACATGCGTTTTAATGTCAAGTCATGACATACTAAAGGAATTGGTCATAAAATGAATAATAGAATAATGATTAAGGGACCTGCATTGTTATCTGCTGCTGTGTAATAAATTACCACAAACACAGCGACTTAAACCAACACATATTTATCTTACAGTTTCTGTAAATCAAAAATTTGGGCACCGCTTAACTAGACTCTCTGCTTTAGAGTCTCTCAGAAGATTGACTTCAGGACTGTGTGTTCATCTGAAGGCTCAATTGGGGAAGGATTCACTTCTAAACTCACTTATATGAGGCTCATTTCCTCAAGGGCCCTTGAACTAAGAGCCTCAGTTCTTAGTAGACTTTTGACCACAAGCCTGCTTTTCTTGCCACATAAACTCTCCAAATGTGTAAGTTGCTTCATCAGTGCCAGCAAGGGAAAGAATCACTTCACACACCACCAAGCTATTGAGTACAGACTATAATTCTAAAGATGAAAGTTACAATGTCTTGTAAGCTAATCACAGAAGTAAGACCCCCATCACCTTTGCTCTATACTCTTAGTTAGAAGTCACTGAGCCAGCCCAAATTTGAGGGGTGCAGGTTATACAAGAGTATGAATGTCAAGAGGTGCACACTATTGGAGGTCAGCAGAAAGCATGCATTCCACAGGCCCCCAAATAGTCCATAAGATGTCACAATCTAATTGAAAATTTTAATATTTTGTTAGTATTCCCTATATCACCATCTCTTCTTTCTGTCTTTACACATTCTTTAGGAAAATTCATGGCAGAAAAAAAAAATCCTGCACTTCCAAGCAACTGCATTCCTTCTCTTTCTCAGATTTCCACTCAGGATTCAGACTTCAAAGCTATACCTCAAGGCACTGCAGTTGACCCTTGAACAACACAGGGGTTGGAAAAGCCAACCTCCTGTGCAGTGGAAAACCTTCATACAACTTATGATTCCCCAAAAACTTAGTTGTCCCTCAGTATCTGCAGGGGATTGGTTACAGGAACCCCCACAGATACCCAAATCTGTGGATGATCAAGTTCCCTATATATAATGGCACAGATCAATGCATACAATTGGTCCACTGCTTCCATGGACTCCAACTGTGGACTGAAAACAATACAGGTAATTATCGCAAAAATCCATGAATAAGTGGAATTGTGCAGTTCAAACCTGTGTTGTTCAAGAGCCAACTGTGCATTATATCATTCAAGCCTGTCCCTCTTTGGTGTGTCATCTATCCGGCATTAAATATATATCCAATAAATGTAATTAGACATATTAGTGATCAAACAATTCTCATGTAAATGCACTGTGTGAATTAAAATATCACTTATATTTAAGATAAAATCCACTTATACGGATTTTATCCTGGAATCCTGGAATGACACATTTAGAATCACATTCAGCAGTAATAAGGTTGACTCATAATAAAATGCCCATTCCTTGAAACAAATATCTTAGTCATTGATATTAAAATTGTTTTGAATTAATGTGTATTTATATTAGGAACTCTTTTCTTTTTTCTCTTAGATCCATATCCTTAAAAAACACTTCAAATGTTGATAGTGGAATAAATCATCTTGTATATTAACCACCAGAGGCCTTATTTTCCCTCTATGTAATTGTATCAGTAATAAATAACATATATATAATTCAGATTAAGATTGAGGTCATGGGCATAAATCATTAAAAAGCAAAAAGGGGGCCAGCTGAGTGGAGCATTGGTTAGGATCTGGCTTGGGATGCCGGAGGACCCTGGTTCGGATCCCACATATGAGGGCCAGTGACACTGCCCTCTACAGCTGAGATGCTGAACAGTAGCTCGACCTGGAGCTGGGCTGCCCGTGGGTCGCCTGCGATGGCGTAGGCTGCAGCCCCTGCTGCAGTGGGTCGCCATGGGCTACCGTGTGTAGCCAGCAGCCAGTGTGAGCGGCCCTCAAGCCACCATGAGCTGCTGTTCAGAAGCCGGCGACTGATCTGCCTTGCCCAGGAAGAGTGCAATGATGGTGCCAACTTGGGCCAGTCGAGCAACGTCCTCCACGACTGGACTGGGGAGCAAAAGGACAGCAACTTGTCTGTTCCCCTTCCCCCAATTCCCCAGCGCTGTTCCCATCCCCCAATTCCCTAATAAAAATCTTTAAAAAAAAAACAAAACAAACAAAGAAAACAAACAAAAAGGAACCACTCTTACAAGCTTTATAATTCTCTATCATCTTTGAAAAGCCACTTAAGTTTCTCTAGATTGTCCAAGTCCTGAGAGGCGATTATACCTAAAATGCTAACTGAAGCTTTCTTTGTGGCTTTGGAGGGCAAAAGAGAGGAGGTGGGATTATTCTTGAAGCCTCCTAGTTCCCCCAATACTGGTTGATGTGTACCCATTAGCATACTTTTTTAGACTGCGTATAAAGCATGAATCAGTCAGTTCTCCTAGTGAGGCCACATTTGAAAATCAGGACAAAAGGGTTAGTCTCTACATAGGTGCCACAGAAGCACTTAGATCTTATACACAGCGTGGAAGAGGGCGGGCAGCCCCTTCACGAGGTTGTACAGTGGAAGGGCAGCTTAATGGTTGATTGATTGCAACATTAGGATCTTTTCTCTAGATATTGTCTCTAGACCTTTCTCTAGAAGTTGTTTAATACTGAGGCAGTGTTGCCTCCTTCTTCTTTGTCAACAGTCCTTCTGAAATGCTGCTTCTCTACAGGATGGTTAGGGACCAGGGCAAGTCCTTGAACATCCCTTGTCGTAGGAATATTTCTAGTAGTGATCTACTGGGTAGTGTAACTTACAGAAATAAACATGCACGCAAACAACTCAGTGTGTTCCTCCTTAGCTATATATTTGATGACATTTGGAGCCTTGGAACAGAGATATAAAATAGGTTATTCTCTTTAATTTTGATATATAAGCAATCAATTTAACTCAATTAAAAGTAACTCAAATGTTTTTCTTTAAATGAGTAAAAGTAGAACCATACCTAAATTACTGTTAGGAAATGTATTTTTTTTAAAGATTTTTTTGGGGGGAATTGGGGGATGGGAACAGCACTTGGGGAATTGGGGGAAGGGAAACAGACAAGTTGCTGTCCTTTTGTTCTTCAGTCTAGTTGTGGAGGACATTGCTTCACTGGCCCAAGTTGGCACTATCACTGTGCTCTTCCCGGGCAAGGCAGATCAGTCACCAGCTTCTGGAAGGCCTCTCACTGCGGCTGCTGGCCGCTCACGCTGGCTGCTGGCTACACACGGTAGCCCATGGCAACCCACTGCCACAGGGGCTGCATCCTACGCCATGGCAGCCCAGCTCCAGGTTGAGCTGTTGTTCAGCATCTTAGCTGTGGAGGGCAGTGTCACTGGCCCTCATATGTGGGATCTGAACCAGGGCCCTCTGGCATCCCAAGCCAGTTCTTAACCATCGTGCCACTCGGCCAGCCCGGAAATGTATTTTTATATTAGTAGAAAATTATGCTTGATAGGGAAATTAATTTATAGTATGATTCTCTTAATAGCAGCACTTAACACTTTTATCACTACAGCAGGACACTCTTGAGAGTCAAGACCAAACTACAAAATTGTAAAGTCTAATTGTACTAGGTATTTCACGCCAAATACAATACACAGAACACCTAGAGGAAACAATTGATAACTCTACTGCATGTTTTAATTTAGACAATAAAAAACTGAATGTTAAAATGATCTAACATTTTGTAATTAAGTGAGAAACTTTAAAGCAGTAAGTTATTGGAAAGAAAATACAACTGCAACTATTTATTTATTATTTTTTTAAAAGATTTTACTGGGGAATTGGGGAGG
Source organism: Hipposideros armiger (assembly GCF_001890085.2). NCBI lineage: Eukaryota > Metazoa > Chordata > Mammalia > Chiroptera > Hipposideridae > Hipposideros > Hipposideros armiger. The sequence goes on along the minus strand of NW_017731565.1, from coordinate 1,295,214 downwards.
GGAACAGTGTTGAGGAATCAGGGAAGGGGAACAGACAAGTTGCTGTCCTTTTGTTCTTCAGCCTAGTTGTGGAGGACGTCGCTTCACTGGCCCATGTTGGTATTGTGATCATTGCACTCTTCCCGGGTGAGGAGATCAGTTGCCAGCCCCTGGACGGCGGCTCACGACAGCTCTTAGCAGCTCACGCCAGCTGCCAGCTACTCGTGGTAGCTTTACAGAAGCCCACTGCAGCCTCACTGCAGCCTCCGCCATTGCCAGCAACTCATGGCAGCCCAGCTCTAGGTCGAGCTGTTGTTCACCATCTTAGCTGTAGAGGGCACAGCGTTACTGGCCCTCATGTGGGATCCAAACCAGGGCCCTGCTGCTCAGAGCTGGTGTCCCAAGCCAACTCCTAACCAATGCGCCACTCGGCCAGCCTGACCGCAACTGTTTATCCTCGCTGTAATATTGGCACTTCTTTCTCAACTGACAGGACATATAGAATAAGTCATTATTCTGCAAATAGAAGTAAAAATAAAATTGAAATTATATAACAAGTTCTGCACTATGAGCCTGCCAATATGAAAGCAATGGGACAATAAACATTTTCCTATTTCCAGAACACATTATAGAGAAATTTGGGTAATGCAGTTCCAAGAGCAAAAAACACACACAAAAAAGAAACAGCACAAAATGCGTAAGTGTTCCAGAGTCCCCACCACAAAGGATGACCAGAAGGTCCATTTTTCTTCAATTCTGCTTTCCTATTATTTCTCTGAGGCCCTGTATTCACTTTCACTGATTTATGCCATGGTAGCAAATGGTCCAGTCCCAGTGGTTTCATACAAAGAAAATGTATTTCTAATTCCTCACTCATATTACCTGTTTCTATAGCTGTACTATAGGGTCTCTTCCCTCCAAGATCCAAATAAAGAAGCAGCCCCTGTCTGGATATTGCCTTTCCTATTGCAGAGAGAAGACAGCAAGGGAACAGCTTCAAAGTGACTCTTCAGGCCTCTGCTTGAAAGAAGTGCACACCACTTGGAAAGCCAGTCACTTAGCCACGCCTGATGGCAACAGGACAGGGATGAAGTCCAGTAAGAGAAGAAAACATCGGACAACAGTCAAGCTTATCACAGATCATCACACCCAAATAGAGAACCTGGTATCAAGAGTGACCAGCTCAGGCTTTCCTACATTACTACAAAAGGAAGACTTGAAGTTGAGAGTTGAGGTTTTAAGCCTTCTCCCTACACAGAAAAAAAGTTCACTCTCATTAGGGCACAGAGGTACAAATGCCTTCTAAGAGGAGTGGGTCAGTTCTCCTGGGCTCACTGTCATGTCACCTAGAGTTATTATCAGAATCTTACTACAAAAGGAATACGTGATCATGATAAATATTCTAAGAAGAAAAGAAACAACACAGTAAATAAAAAACCCCACTATATCCCTTAGTCCCACTCCCTAAAGATACTCATTGCAGATGGTTTCTCAACGATCCTTCTCAAAATTGTTGATATACCACCAACCTGTCTCTGTATCTATGAGCTTGTTTTTTTGTTTGTTTGTTTGCTTGCTTGCTGGCTTGCTTGTTTTTTAGATCCCACATATAAGTAAGATCACATGGTATTTGCCTTGCTCTGTCTGGCTTATTCCACTTAGCATAATGCCTTCATAGTCCATCCATGTTGTCCAAATGCCATCCAAAATGGCAAGATTTCATTTTTTCTATGGTAAGATTTCATTTTTTCTATGGCTGAGTAATGTTCATTGTGTGTGTGTGTGTGTGTGTGTGTGTGTGTGTGTGTACAAAACACATTTTCTTTATCCACTCTACCACTTGTGTCAATAGACACTTAAGTTGTTTCCATATTTTGGCTATTGTAAATACTACTACAGCGAACATGGGAGTACATAGGCAGTGGGTGAGGGATGGGCAAACTGGATGAAGGGAGTAAAAAGGTACAAACTTCCAGTTATACAATAAATAAATCATGGGGATGTAATGCACACCATGGAAGCTATAGTTAATACTGTACTGCATATTTGAAAGTAGCTAAGAGAGTAAATCTTAAAAGTTCTCATCACAAGAAAAAAAATTCTGTATCTATCTATGGTGACAGATGTTAACTAGGCTTACTGTGGTGATTATTGCAAAATACATACAAATACTGAATCGTCATGTTGTACACCTGAAATGAATACAATATTGTATGTCAATTGTACTGCAATTAAAAATAATTCAAGACAAAAAAAATTGTTGATATACATACTCAGTGAATTTTCTCATTTGAAAATTGAGAATATCACCTAAAATGATTGTTGTAGCAAATACTTAGGAGATGTACGACAGTTAGAAGAGCACCTTACAGATAGTAAATTGCAAGTGTTAGCTACTCTTATTTTTGCAAAGCACTGTTCTAACTGCTTTGCATATATTAACCGGCACACACACGTGTGCACACACATTCTACCTCTACCACCACCACCACAACCATCATCACATGCAATACAGTTTAATTAGCACTTAACAATATTGTCTTGGAATAGCTTTCCATGCTAATTTAAATATATCCCACTTGTTTTTGAAAGGCTATGAGGTATTCCACTGAACAGATTTAACATGATTTATTTAACCCAAACCTTCCGGTAGATTTTCTTACTTTTTGTTATACAAAGAAAACAGAAACGAACAGCATGCTTGTGCCATAGTATCAATTCCTAGAAATGGAATCACTAGGTCAAAGCTATAAATTTTTAATGTTGAGTGATTTTGAGAAGTCATCCTTGAGATAGTCACTGGGGCTTTTAGCAAGCCCGTGGTTCTGGTTGGATGGCCCTTTCCTCCCTCACTAAACTTAGGCATGTGATGTACTTCAACCAAGAAAATGTTAGCAGAAAGAACATGTCACATATTTCACCACAGCGACCCCACCCCAACCACCACCACCACCACAGTGAGAGACACTCTTCCAAATAGCAGCTGCTCCTTCAGCTTGGTCCTTTAGTGTGGACAACATGAAGCAGAGCTCTTCCCCTCTCGATGTGAGGACATGCAGTGTAATCAAGAAATGAACCTCTCCAGTTTTAAGTCCTTGAGAGTTTGGGATTGTTTGTTTTCAGAAACAAGCTTGTCAAAATATCAGTAACAATTACAACGAACTTGCTCTCTATAAAGCAATGGCGTACACACACAGAAACACAAACACACACACAGACACAGAGAGAAAGAATCAAACTATAACCTGTTATCTATTCTAGGAAGTAGGAGGAGATGCTTAGGTATTATAAGGTATATGTGACAAAGTCATGTTCCAAAAAGGATTGACTACTGTTAGTCAAACTATATTAGTTCCCTTCTCTGTGATTACTTAAATTTTAAAGGAAATATGTCTCTCAATAAACAATAAAGGGCAGTTATAAGGCTGATGTTTCATTTCTACATGATATTCACCACATATCATAAAATTGAGACAAATACCCGTCACTTAAATATACGTAGGTATATAAAATTCAACTACAAAATTTTATGAGAATGCCATCATCTTCAAAGGAATTAGAGTTGGAATTGCATTTTCTGAACATGCGGTCAAACATAATATACCAATTCTTTTAGTCATGTTTATATCATTATGCATTTTGTATATCATTCCCAAACAAAAACTTGTAAACCAAAAAATAACATACCATGTATAGCAGGCCAAACTGAGAATTCTTAAAAGTGTTTCCCTGTTTTCCCATCTGAACTGAACATCACCCCAAACGTTATTGCTAATCTGAGTGGAGAAGACCTGAGTGCAAATACATTAGGTCCAGACCAGCTGCCAACAGCAGGTGGTTCTTCTTGGACAGAGCATATTGCTTCATGCCTCAGGGGATTCCCCAAATTCCTGGTGTTTTTTCCCTGAACTAGCTTATGACCTCCATGAGTGTTTGTATAGCCTGTCATAACCCCAGAGGTGGGCAGCTTTCTCCTGTTCAGGATACTGTCTGTTCCACATACCCACCAAAGGACAACAGCCATGCTGACCGCCAGACACCTTTGGCGATATCTCTACACAAACACAGTTGTGCACTTGTAGGCACTCAGGTTAAACTTTGCAAAGCTGCAATTGTTCTGATAACTCATGTTCATTATAGCCGGGAGAGTGGAGGAAGCACTTATTTCTTGGGTGAATTTCTTAAACAAATAAGGATTCAGACCAGTTATTGCCTGGAGGTCTGATATAGTAGAATGTTAATCTACAGGCTGGGCTGAGACGGGAAGGGATGCCTTTCTTACAAGTCTTTTCTCATACCACCATCTTATGCAGCTCCTCAGGTTCCATGCTGGGAAAGAAGTGTTTCAATTCTGTTGAAATTCAAATTATAGAATCAAGTAGAAATGTCTATGTACTAACGTGCATGAAGCAAAACAAACATTTCATGAGGTTAAAAGAGTTCATGTTAAAGTACCTTTCATTTTAAGGTTGAACTGTTCTTCAATTTTCAGTTTCAAATTCTTACATATTGTACTGAACATTAATAAAAGACCAGAGAACACATAAAAGTGAGAATTTATTTGCAAATCATATGCAACTTTACTTTAGGGCTATAACTAGATTTGCTAGAAAATTTAAAAAATTATCCCATATAGTTTCCTTATAAAAACATAACCTTGTAATGTCTTAGACATTTAAAAAAATGAGAAAAAGTAAAAAATAAAAAGATAAAAATAAAACCTGCTGTAGTCATTGTTTCCCTTTTTCATTTTTTAAGCATTGATTTTTCCAATAGAAATCAAATCGAAGTGGGTGTATTAGCAATTTCTATAACTGACATAACTAAATATATTTGTTTTTCCCAATGTGCAATTGCTTGTGTTACCACTGTTCCAAAATAAATATTGGTTTGCTAAATATTGCATCATGGACTATTAGAAAAATATAATATATTGGTCTTATATTACTAACTCTCCAAAATATTGTTCAAGTATTTCTTGGCTTTGCAATGGTGTACTTTAATTGAATGATTCAATCAGAAATTACAGCTATTTTCTATTTAAATTAAACTAAGCAAAGGCCAATTTAGGTATATATATATGTGTGTGTGTGTGTGTGTGTGTGTGTGTGTGTGTGTGTGTGTGTGTGTGTATTTGTGTGTGCTTGCTTCTACTGGGGTAAAATTCTCAGTGAAGCTACTTAATGTAATGGAGAAGGAATATGTTTCATCATCTATAATGTCTGAGTGTGAACTATAAGAAGATTCTTGTGGTTTTAATTTGCAAATGTTTCTAACTTGAAAATTTCAGAATCATCTCAAAATTATTTTATGCTATATGAAAAAAAATCAGAAAATAAGCAATTATTCACACATAAATATAGACTAGAGTTTTAAATAGTTCTTAGGATGTACACTGTGGTTTTGTCCCCCAACCTAATGGATGCATGGCCTCCAATATTACACTGTACCTTCAGCACTGACTTCTCTGAATATTTTAAAGTAGATCCCTATTTCCTTTGTAGAACTAGCCATAAAAACACAAACAGGAAGGACAAAAAGCAAATTTACTAATGATTGAAGAACTGAAAATCGAAGAACTAAATTACCTAAAGCTTTATTGCTGGGTTTGAAAACAGGTATTTAGGCTTAAATTTTTGTGTTTTCTTGAAACAGTTTGCTTCAAAAGTCATCTGGAGGCTTCTGTTAAAATGGCATTGGGTTAGCAATCCTAGAGGATTTTTTGTTTTGTTTGTTGTTTTTTTGTTTTTTTGTTGTTTTTTACAAAAATATCTTATTAAAAGTAAAGAATATGAAAAAGAGTAATGATTTCAAAAATTTCCAATCTTTATTTTTAGATCAGTATTTATTTTGCTAATTTTTCCTATAGGATTTACACACAGTTGGATTAATCAGTTATCTGCTACCTTCACCTCTATACTATTAGGCTACTGAAGAAAAACCACACCACCTCACAAATTCATTCAATTTTAAAAATCATGTCCTGTAACTTCAAGGTGGACTTTCACACCCGGCTGACAATCCTTCCGGATTTCTTAGTCAATTCTCTTTTCCACTTTTTATAAACACTATTGAAAACATTCTATCTCCTTAAAACTTCCATTCTTTAACTTTCTCAACATAAACAAAAAAAGCTCCTCAAAAATCATACAAAATACTAGAAAGGTTTTGGGGGTTCTACCTCTCATGGTATTAGAGCTCAAGCCATTTTCTTTGAATGTTAAAATATAGAATGGCCTCAGCAGGGTAGAGGACTCAGAGTGCCTAACCATTAACAAATGGATAACATTGACAGATATATCCTTGTTTCGTTCCCATCATATTCATCATTGTAGAAAAGGTAAAAAAGCAGTCCTCACAATCATTAAAATAAGGTCAATTATCTTACAATCTTAAAGGAAGTTGTTATTAATCATTCAACAAATATTCAGTGCGTGACACTATGTTTTATGTGAAATTTCTCAGTCAAAAAAAAAGTTTTGTTTTCACTATGAGAGGAAAACAAGTTTTACCACATAACTCAAACATTTCTATCCAATATGCTCTTTTTCTCAATAACTGAAACTTACAGAATTAATACCACTGAACTGGACAGAGGCTATATTCATCTTCTCTGCATGGCTCATTCTAGAAGAAAGTGTTTTCCAACAAATTTTCTCTACTTTAGTTACTATATCACAATATACACTGTGATGCGATGTATATGTGTGTGTGTGTGTGTGTGTATATATGTATACATATATGAAACCCATGTATATATGTGAAACTGGATGCTACCATAGTCACAGAGGACAAGGCTGGAGACTATCATCAAAGTTATATACATGCTTATAAGAGTACAGGCATACTGCAGAGGTACTCCCGGTTCACTTCCAGACCACCATAATAAAGCACTAACGCAATCAAGTGAGTTGTGATCTTTTTGCTGGTGGAGGTTATTGCCTTCAGTTTGTAAAAACAAGATGCAACAAAGTGTAATAAAGCGAAGCACAATGAAACGAGGTATGCCTGTGTAGGTCCCCTCTGAGACACTGCTCATGAATTGTGTCCAATAAAGGTGCTAAATGTCGGGGTATCAAACCAATCTGATTGACCCCCTCCTATACAACTAAAATACAAGGTGAATCACTCAGCTCAGGGTGCTTCTTCTCCAAAGGACTATACACAACTCTCCCAATATATTTACATATAGATGGTTGTACTACTGGGATCCCTATGTGGTTGGTGACACAGATTTTTATTCTTGAAAAAACGTCTACCACTAGAAGAAATCAACATGACTCTCATTTTTAGAGTGTTGAAAAAACTGACCAGAAGTTAATAAATTAATTGTTAATTGACCATGTGGTAGATAAATTGATTACTTAATTCCTATGATACAAAATGTATAATAAAGTGAATTTTTATTTTTTGAAGCCCTGTCACCTCATAGTAATTCAACCTCCCATGTACCTTCTAAGCAAAAATGTTAAATTAAGGAAATTTTGATGTAGGATAATCACTTCTACAAAATTCATTAACTTCAATAATCAAAATTAGACTTGTTCCCCCATAAGATTATAAAAATTAAGAAAATTAAATAACATTTTACACATTGTATTTGTTTAGATAACTTGTAACTCATGAGAAAAGTCACAATCACTGAGTTAATCAGAAAGAAGTATATGATGAGAAGAGGGGACTTTAGACCATGCTCACCACTGAGATGGGACTTGCAGAGGTTAGATAGGTGGGTGTCCTTTCCGATGACAGGCTAACTGGTGCTAATAATGATTATAAGGTGGGTGAAGTACCAGAAGCCACTCCAAAGACAAGTCCGCAGGTCTGGATCCAACAAGTTGGAGTTGTGCAGAGATGGAGGCAAGCAGGTTGGCAAGAGTCAAATTGGGTGCAGACTACTGAAAGAATCAGGAATAGGATACTCTAATATGTGTAGGGGTAAGTGAGTTGTGTGGTCAGAAAGTCCAAGAAAATCCCCAAGGAAGCAGAAAAGTTTTGGTGAGGCCACAGCCATTGTTTTTGGAAGAAATAATCATTATTTTACTATGCTTCTTGAGAAAACAGTAATTGTAATAAGATTTACTGATAGTGAGGTATAGTATAGTATGGTAGGTTGAAAAAAAAATTGTAATCCATCTGTTACTCTGCCCTTTACAATTGACTTTGCAGCTCCTCACCTAAAGAGCTAGAGTTCATTTTCCCTTCTCCTAAATTTTGACTGGCCTTTGTTTAGTAACTTGTTTGGTCAATAGAATGTAATAGAAATGATGGTATGCCAGTTCCAGTCTGAGGCCTCAAAAGCTTGGCTTGCCTCTGTCCATTCTCCTGGAACCCCAGACAGTCCCCCTAATAACAAGCCTCAGCTGTCTTGCAGCATAATGGGAGAAGAAGCCCCAACTGAGGTCATTCTAGACTAGCCAGTCCCAGCTGACCTGGCAGGTGACTGCGGACTAAAACTCAGCTGAAACCATTAATATCCAGCAGGATTATGTTAATAATAATTATTATTATTATTATTAACAGTTATGGTTTTAAGTCACTAAGTTTTGCAATATTTTTAACATGGCAAAAGCTAACTGATGCAGAAATAATTGGTTCCTAGAATTGATGGGCTGCCATGACAAAAATCTAAAATAAGTGCCATTGGCAGTGAGCACTGAGCAGAGGCTGGGAAAATGGCAAACAAACTCTTAGCAAATGCTGGTGAAAAATAAAGCAAACTGCCATTGGAGGTTAGAAAAAAAATGGTGATTGGATTTTTCAGAATAAAATAATTGGCAAAAGTGTTGCCTACAGGAACTTGAAAGATAGAAATTGTACATAATTAACTAGGTTTTAGCAAAAGATCTCCACAGTGTTGAAATGTCAGCTGATTGGTCCTAGCTGCATATAGTAGGTACAGGAAGAAAGAAATGGGCTAAATAAAGAACTGGCCAGTATGCAAGGAGAATTTTCAGGGAACACAGAGGGGACAGAATTTTCTGTGATGTAAAGTAAAATTGTTTCTTATCTTTAGTCTTCCTAGTCAGTAAAAATGCTCCAAGTAAAATGATGCCTTAAGGAACAAGATCCATTCAAGAGTGTCACTCTATAACCCTTAAGAAATCTGAAAGAATACATTGTAAAATAGATTCTCTCAACAGACAAAATTGCTCCTGAGATCCTTAAGCACATGGTTTCATAGAAACCCAACCCCAAAGTGACAGTCCATAAGAAGGATGTCTTGAAAAAAAAATCATGGGTATGGATTTTTAACAAATGGTCTATGCACAAATCAAGCTCATAGTAAGCCCACAATGATTTGGAGGAAATTATATATGTTAAAGTGACATCAACCTGAATTAAAAGAAAATTATTTTAATTGGATTGTTTATTTCTTTGTTGTTGAGTTGTATGAGTTCCCTATATATTTTGGATATTAGTCCCTTATCAGATGCGTTGTTTCAAAATATGTTCTTCCATTCAGTTGGTTGCCTCTTTATTTTGTCGATAGTTTCTTTTGCTGTGCAGAAGCTTTTAGTTTTATAGAGTCCTATCCATTTATTTCAGCTTTTACTTCCCTTGTCTTTTGAAGTCAAATTCATAAAATCCTCTTTGAACCCAAGGTCCATAAGTTTAGTATCTATGTTTTCTTCTATGCAGTTTATTGTTTAAGGGCAAAGTGTCCTTCAATAGATGATGGGATAAAGAAGATGTGGTATATATACACAATGAAATACTAATCTCCCATGAGAAAAGATGAAATAGTGCCATTTGTGACAACATGGATGGATCTTGAGATTATTATGTTAAGCCAAATAAATCAGACCGAAAAAGTCGAGAACCATATGATTTCACTGATATGTGGTATATGAAGCTGAAAAAAACAAAAGAACAAGACAAACAAATGAAGAAACAAGAACTCATAGACACAGGCCATAGTTTAGTGGTTACCAGAGGGTAAGGTAGGGAGAGGGATGGTAGATGAGGGTAAAAGGGATCAAATATATAGTGAAGGAAAGAGAACTGACTCTGGGTGAACACACACTGTGGTATATAGATGATGTATTACAGAATTGTACACTTAAGACCTATGTAACTTTACTCACAACTGTCACCCCAATAAACTTTAATTTAAAAACAGAAAGAAAGAGAGAAAATGATTTTACTCAAATTGCAAAAAGACCTCTGGGCTCCCAACTTTCTATGATCAGGAAGCTGGCCAAGAAATGTTTTCAAAAGTCTAAGGAAGAAAACTGAAAAGGAAAGATGTTCTTGAGAGCAGAGCCAGGAGGCCAGAGGGCAAGTAGCGCCAAGATCCAAAGAATAAACTGGGAAACCACTCCCAAGGATAATACCCTCACCTTATTCAAAGAATATTACTACCCCAAGGTAATGAAGCCTGACAACAGTTTCCCACCTGGACTTTAAAATTACTATGGACCAATGGCTCCAATGTACCCCTCTTTTTTTTCTTTTTTAGAATGGTGATATTTATTGAAGTTATCCTATCCCTGTATCAACAGCATATGTGGGATGTTTGTAATACACATAACATTTCATTTCATGAGACTCTGGATCAAGGAAATGCACATATGATGATGAGCTTCAACTAGGCTTGACATAGACAATTCCATTCTATGCCAGACTTTTATGCCATGACTTTTATAGATCCCCAGATAAGGAAGAATCTATTTTCTGTGGGGAGGAATGTAAAAATTGTAGCCAGGAGGCAGCCTGGTGGATTACAAAACTGGTCGCGATCCATCATTCCTCTTTGTATCTGTGTTCTCATTATAATGTGCCTGTGCAGTGTTTTCTCTTTAGAGATGGATTCTATTTCCCACCGTCATGAGTCTGGGATGGCCTTGTGACCTGCTTTGGTCAATATAATGACGTAAATGTGTTGATGCACCAGTTAGAAGTCCAGGCCTCAAAGGATGCCTAGTTTCCCATTTGTTCTCTTGGAACCCTGTCCAGCCCCGAGGTAGATAAGGCTCTCATGCTGGATGATGGGAGATCACAAGAAACAAAAATGACCCATCATACCTGAGGACATTCTAGACTAGGTGGCTGCAGCCAACCAGGTAGCTGACTACAGACACATGCCTGAACCTGGATAAGTCCAGAAAACTATCCCTAATTATTGATCATTAAAATCATGATTTAAATAAACAACTTTTGTTTTCAGCTACTTGGTTTTATGGTGGTTTGAGACAAAATGAGACTAACTTTGGGCATGTTTCTTAACCTTTCTTAGCTTCTCTTGTTCGCCCAGAAAGTGGTGAGAGAAAGAGAAACCATCTGGTAAGTTAACTGCTCAGGATAATACCAAGTATGTAATAAATGCTCAATAAATCACAGCTATTATATTATACTTATTAGAGTCTCTAAGGAGGAAAGAGTGAATCTTTATCAACATTATAATAATATTGGGACTTCGGAAAAGTCATGACATATTTTGTCTATGTTTTTCAAAGGTAATTTATTTATATAAAGAACAAACATCAATCAATGATATATTGTCCTTTTTGTTTGATAACCTTTTGCCATCTTTCAGTGAGCTTCATAATTCCTCCTTCATAGAAGAACCTGTCCTTATTTGTGAAAAACTGAACATGGTGCTGATTTACAGCCTCATCTGAATTGAACGTTATACCAGACAAGAAGTTTTGAAGAGAGTGAGACAAGTGAAAGTCTGATGGTGCAAGGTCAGGTGAGTATGGTGGGTGTAGCAACACATCCCATCCAAGCTCCAGTAATTTTTGACAGGTGATCAAATGTGTGTGGTCTCACATTGTCACAATGGAACACAACTCCTTTACAATTAACAAGCTCTGAACTTTTCCGGATGATGGATTTGTTCAAACTGCCCAATTGCTGACAGTACACATTTGAATTGATTGTTTGGTTCCTTGGTAGGAACTCGAAAAACACGACACCTTTAAAATCCAACCACACTGAGAGCATAACCTTCCTCTGATGAATGTCTGCTATTGAGGTTGTTTCAGGCGAATCATCACGTCAGGACCAAGATTGTTGTAAACAATCCACTTCTCATCACCAGTTATCAGTCGCTTCAAAATTCAAAAAAGGGATAATTTTCCTCACCTTTAATGAACATATTGCAGATGTTTATATGTGCCGTCAAATGAACATCTTTGAATTCATGTGGAACCCAAATATTGAACTTGCTTACCTATCCCAGCTTCTTCAGGTGGTCGTGAATGCTTTAATGATGAATGTTCAATGTTTCTACAATTTCTCGTGTCATGTAACATGGGTTGACTCGATCAATGCCTTTATTTTGTCGTCATCAACCTCGGTGGGCCTCCCTGACCGAGGAGCATCACTGAGATCAAAAGCACCAGCACGGAATTTCGTGAACCATCATTGGCACTGACATTCTTGTAGAGCATTGTCACTGTAAACTTTATGCAACTTTTCACAAGCTGGATGTGCGTTCTTCCTTTTATGGAAGTAAAACAGTAAAATATGGAAAAATTGCAGTTTGGTCTTCCATCTTCAACTTGTAAAATCTCCAAAACTCAGCCAAATCGCTCAATTTTTTTTAGAATGAAGCTAGAACTGTCAGCTGTCAAATGACATAGCAATAACATAGATGTGAATGATTCTAGTACTTCCAAAAATGAATCAGTGCCATTTGTTGCAAACATGGGTCATGACTTTTCCGAAGACCCAATATATCTCATCAGTTGCTGTATACCTATTATCAAGCCACTGTGCTTGGCACTTCACATGATATCTTTAATCCTCACAACAAACTTCTAAGTAATTATTTTAATTTCCTTTTCATAGATGAGAAAACCAAGTAAAGAGCATTTTGAGTAACTACACCCAGATCTACATACAAGTAAGTCACCAGGCCAAGGTTTAAAAGCCATTCTGAATCTTTCTATTATATGATGACCTCTGCGGTAGATTGAATAATAGCCCCAACTGACTCCACTGTAATATCATTATTCACCCATTCCTTTACCATGGCCTCATGATAAGGGGCATGCACTTCCTTATCCCTAGACATTGGCATTAGTCATGTGACTTGCTTTGGCAAATGATTAACAGATGTGACACGAGTGGGGGCCTGAAATATGATTATGCACTTACGCTTGTCCTCTTGTGCTTCTGTCATAGCCATGAGAAGAACAGACCCCAGATAGCTGATTCCCCTCCAATTCAGTACTCTAAATGAGACACGCGGAGCAAAGCTGCCCTGCTCTGTGTGTTTAGACACAGAGCAATTATAACCAATTCACAGGTGCATGAACAAGAAACCATTAGTGTTGTTTGCTATGGAGATTTTGTGGTTGTACAATGCCTAGCAAAATCTGACTGATACAGCTTCCTAGAATCTTCAAATGTTGAATGACTTAGCAATAACAAAACATTTTGAAGCATAAAATGTGCTATAACCCTGTGTAGGTACACAGAAGATAAGTAAATTTTAACCAAAAGGGAGGGAAACAGCTGTTTTATATGTAAGATAAAATTATAGTCTCCAATTTGAGCTATCCTGCTTGGGAAATTTATGGATAGAAATCTTGTGTGAGGTATAGAGTCCTAGTTTTGAGTGATAAAATATGATTATGCAGGGAGGGATAAACTCAGCAGGTGTGAGATGTTCAAACGCTGCACATTCCAAAGAAAAGGTTGGTCCTCACCTGGCTTCTGGCAGATAACCTCTAAGCCTTTGGAATATTCTGCCCCAAAAGAGTGTCTTCATTTATCTGGGGCCTTGCAACATACCAGATAGTTTATGCTAATAATAAAATTTATGGTGTGGGCCTTGGGTCATATGGTATAGGCTTGACCTTTGGGGGCACTGGAGACTAACTAAGGTCAACCCTAAGGCAACCCATGCTTACATAACCAACCCCGAAGAGAACCCTGGAAACTGAGTCTGGGGTGAGACTTCCTTGGCTGACAATACCTACATGTATTGTTACAAATTGTTGCTGGAAGAATTAGGTAATGTCTGTGAGACCCCTCCAGACAAGGCCAAGTGGGTGTTCACACCTGGACTATCCTGAACTCTCCCTGTGTGCCTTTCACCTTTGCTTATTTTAATCTATATTGTTCACTGTAATAAACCATAACCAGGAGCATAACAGATTTTGAGTCCCATGAACTCTTTCAGAAAATCACTGCATGTGAGGGTGGCCTTTGGGACCCTGACAACATAAACTCTTGGAACTCAGATTACTTGACTGGCAAAAAAAGAGAACAGCAAATGTACTATATAGGCATGGTTACTATGTCCACAGTGAAGAGTGCTACAACATCTCTAAGGAATCCCTCTAAGTATCCAAAATGGACTTAGTAGCCAGGCCCCACTTTTCTTTTAAAATATTGGTTCTGAGAAAAGTACACTTCTGGATAAGAAAACGACACGTCTGAGTGTCTGGCCTCAGGCATGACATTAGAGAGATATGGTTTTCTAAGGGAGTGCTGTGGAACCAAAGAAATCTTAACTTAGTGACAGTATTTCTTTACCTCCCTAAAATAAGACTATTTAAATAGCATTTAGATTATAAAGCATTTGATCACTCACTTGATAGATAGGACTAATAATGAAGACAAAACTGAGTCATAAAGTCACAAGACAGGCTGGGGATGGGAACTTGAACAGGTAACTTTTTGTTCTGGAAAAAGTCCAATGTCTCTGGAACAAAAGGTGCCACATGCAAGCACTTACAAGTCAGAAATAAAAAATTATGAACTCAAAACTGTGTATTCTTCTGGAAAGTAGGACACTGAAGAGAAAGGCTCTCAAAATTATGTCATTCATGTTTCCAACATAGAATCATATGTGTTGAAAAGAATAATGTGTCAGGAACCACAGGTGGCCCTTAAAGCCTAAAATATTCACTATGTGATATTTTGCAGAAAGAGTCTGCCAACCCACTTGGAAGAACAGTCCTTACCCTTGCCAAGGGTGGTGGAGGTAATGACTAGAATGTAGCATGCAGGGTCTTCTAAGGTTCTATTGTTCAGTTTTTCGATATGAGAGCTTGTTACACTAGTGTGCCCAGTAAGAAATCCATCTACCTGTACACCTATAATTATGTGCTTTAATATATATATATATTACATTTTCAACAAAAAGTTTGTGTGTAAATGTGTGTATATATACATACATGTACACATATATATATGTATATATGTGTTTACTACCTCCATGTGAATATGTGCAGATATACATATATACATGTGCATATACATACTTGTATGTGTGTATATGTACATATACTTATGTGTGTGCGTGTGTATTTTCCACCTCCATCATTATTTATTTCTTACTACCTGCATCTTTCACTTGGATTATTACAGTAGCTTCCTGTAGATTCTTGCCTCCCTTGAGTTGATCTTCCATGCAGCAGCAAGGTAACTCAATGAATCTGCTCAAAAGCTTTTTGTGGCTTCTTGTCTCTCTCCAAGTAAATTCTGAAGAGCTTACGATGGCCAACAAGGCTCTATATAAGCTATGCCCTGTCTCCTCCCCTGACCTCTTATCCTGTTACTCTTCTCCTTGTTCATTTTAATTCAGTCTCAATGTGCCCCTTGCTTAGCCTCAAACACCAAGCACAGTGTATTTCCACATCATGGTCTTTGCATCGACTCCTCTTTCCACGTGGATTCTCTCTCCCTAGGTATTTTCAGGGCTCACCCCCTCAATTTATTTTGGACTCTAGTCAAATGTCACTTTATTAAAAAGGACAAATAGGAAGAATGTTATTCCCCTGCACAGTTATCCTGCTTTCTTCTTTAATAGAACTTACATAACACATATTAAATTTGTGTTTATCACCTGCTCCCCATTAGAATTCCTGTAGCATATTCGTGACTGTCAGTTTTGTTCATTGCTTACCTCAATACCAAGAATAGTGCCTGAGATACAGTTGGTGATCAATAAATATTTGTTTAAAGAAGTAAAAATCAGGCTGTTGTCATGAAGTGAGGATCCCTATAAACAATAAAAAGTGTGGAGGTCTTAATCTTTTCTTTTCTTTCTTTAATTTTTATTTATTTTTTTTTACTGGTCAAATATCCTGCAACCATAGAGTATAAGGCCCTCCTGCTGGAGACCACTAACTGATTCAAGCATTACCTCTGCCAATTCCTAGCTAGGTAATCATGGTAAGTCTTTTTCGTAGGCTGCAAATTGGAGACAACTATAGTAACTACTTCATGATGTGGTTGCAAGAATAATATGAGCAAATCCATATGATTTAAACTTGGCACAAGCACCAAATATACCAAGGTGCAAAAAAAAAATGTACGCACGTGACTTGTATTCATCTTTTGTTATCAGTATATATTATTATGATTTTAATACAGTTTTCCTTTCTTAAGATATATATACATTTTTGGCACCCTCTATATGCTAACCATTTATTATTACCATTACTAGAATTATTCTAGTGTCCATAGAGTATTTGTGAATACTTATACTCAGAGGATTTGGTGAAGACAATGGAAGTTCACACGCATAGCTGGTTAACTGGAAAATGTTATTGGCTGACAAGTAGATTTAAGATGGACTAAATGAGGCAAAAAATACTGGCTTGTACATTTATATTCCAGGCTGATGTAATAACCAGGATAAAATATACTCAAGTCCATTCCGGAGGAAGAGTGGGATTTAAAGGGAATGGCGAGCAATAATTAGCAGAGATCAAAGGAGATGTGAGAAGAGGAATGTAGTAGAGAATAAGTGCATTAGCCAGGACAAAGAGACTTCAACTAATAAGAGAGAAGAAATCAATAGCAAGATGGTCAGTAAGCTGTCATCAACCACCAGTAGAACCAGATTGGGGTGAAAGGAAGACGCTGAGCTGGCTAGGCATAAAAGTTAATGTATTCCTTTGGAGATCCACTAATCCATGTTTTGTTGAGTACCTTTAAAGGCAGTTGCTCAGTACTTCTTAATCAACTCTGAACAATGAAAAGAAGGTTTAAAAAAAAAAAAAGAAAAAAATAGGAAAGAGTGGAGCTTCTCACACTTCTGACCAAATTTCCATTAGATTTTACCATAATGTTAGTGTAATCCATTTTCTAAGCAAATTTCTTGACAATTAACTGTCCAAAAACTGGATTAAACAAAAAGTTCAGTATTGATATAGACATACATACAATGTATTTAGGATTCACAACTTAATAATTTACGTTAAAACAATTAATTGTTTTAGGAAGGTAAAAAATTAATACATCTATCAAGGAATACCCAATACCCAGTTTTCTAAAATAATTTCATTTTTGCCTGAATATTTCAAAACTTCTGTCTTCCTTGAACTTATTAACATTTCAGAATACTGTGAGTGTTGGAGAAAATTAAAGGGAAATTAGTCACTTTTCATAAAACCAGGAAGAAAAATAATGACAATAAAAACTTAAATATTGTGAAATAAATTCATAGTATGTGAGATGCCCAATAAAGCATACTTTAAAAATTCTGAGATAAATTTGTTTCCTGCTACCATGTAATATATTCTACTTACATAGTAAAAACACACCTCTTTAAACATAAAGATTTTTATATAAAGAGATATTATTTCAGCATCATAAATACTGAATTCCCCAACTGTCATTCAGTTATTGAGTAATTTTAAATAAAAAGGGCAAATTATCTAATATAGAACTCACTTTCTCCTCAAAGTAATTTTCCATTCTATTAATTTTATATCACAAGTGATGCAGAACATGCTTCAGACACTATATCATTTCCTAGTGCAGTTCATAAAAACTCATCCTAACAGAAATTATTCAAATCTTGTTTGTTACTTATTTGAAAGCTGAAATGTATTTTCCAGATCAACTACAGACTATGTTCTACACAAACTCCTTTCAAATCTAGGTGATTTGACTAAAGTTAAAATATATATTGCAATGCTTTCTTCTGAAATAAAATGTGAATCTGAAGCTAGTGAATGCATCCATAAAAATTTGAGGATCTGTCCAAACAGATACTATCAAGCACAAAAGCTACTGTTTCAGTTTTCCAGCTATGTTAGCGATTAATCCAGAGAACATGTGACATTATGTAAGCAGTTATCTGATCTGTCCTGTTGATTTTTTATATTCTGGAAATGAGCAAATTCTGTATTATTCCATAACTCGCTCTTCAGACAATAACACTTTTCATATCTGTCTCTTTCCCCCCCCCTCTCTCTCTCTCTCTCACACACACACACACACACACACACACACACACACAGTTGTACATACACTTAACAATTATGTTAAGGGATATATTTAGAAACAGGTCCATTGTTACAAAGTTAAAGATCAAAACCACCCTCCCTGTCAATAGCAAAAAAAAACTTATCAGCTTGCCTGGAATCATCACCACTGGTTTCTATCATAAAATCATTTGCACAGATAACCATTTTCTGAACAGAAACAGCAGACTGATCAAGGAAAATATCTTTAATCCAAAGTATATCTACATAGATCTTTCAAGAAAATCTCCAGCCCAGTCAAGGCTTGTGAATCTTGAATAGCACAACAACTGATAGGGTAGTAAGCAAAAGGTTTAAGTTTCCTGCATTTTTATCAGAAATGCACACACCTATCACAAGAACACAATAATTGTAAAAAAAATAATTGTAAAACAAATCAGAAAAATGTCCCACATGAGCTTGCCTTGAAGATTTAAAATACTACATAAAAGTATATTTTAGTAAAGGATTGAGCACAGTACTGTTTGACCTAGTCATGTGAATTTGTATATTCTCAACTGAAGCTAAATCTAGTGTTAATTCACTGCATCTATTTTGTATGAAGATTACATTTTTTTCTATTATATTTAACATAATTATTACTGAGACATTCAAGATGCATTCCCATTATGAAACATTATTGTATTTATAGGTATCATCTAAATCCCTAATTGTCTAATTGTTTCCATGAATATTTGACCTTAACTACTCATAAGGACAAGAAGGAATAAAAATTGTTATTAGCCTATCTGAATTAGATCAATCTATAGGGGAAATTCAAGAAGCATTTATTCATTGTCAACAAACAATAGAGTACTTTTTAGGCCTGTTTATACTATTTTCCTAGTTGTTATTAAAGTTTTGATAGTGTTTTAGTTCCTAACACAGTCCCATTCTGATTGTTAGGCAAATGAGTTTCCTTATACTTGATTTAACAGAGAAAGAGGATGCTCATATGTTGTTGTTCTTATGAGGTCAGACAATTAAGTTCACAACTCATCCTAGAAAAAGTGCTACATACCTCATTGCTGAATATCACTACAGTCACCTTCAAAGCACTTCCCTTGGGAAGCTATGTACCGACGCCAGCACCTAGTCCACCCTTCAAAGCCACTTTGGAACTCTTGTTCTGGAATGGCCATGAGAGCTGCCGTCATATTACCCTTGATGTCCTGAGTGTCATAAAAATGTCTTCCTTTCAATATTTCCTTTATCTTCAGGTAAAGAAAGAAGTCACTGAGGGCCAGATCAGGTGAGTAGGGAGGGTGTTCCAATACAGTTATTTGTTTTCTGGCTAAAACCTCCCTCACAGACAGTGCTGTGTGAGCTGGTGCATTGTCGTGATGCAAGAGCCATGAATTGTTGGCAAAAAGTTCAGGTTGTCTAACATTTTCATGCAGCCTTTTCAGCACTTCCAAATAGTAAACTTGGTTAACTGTTTGTCCAGTTGGTATAAATTTATAATGAATAATCGCTCCGATATCAAAAAAGGTTAGCAATATCATTCTCGAACTTCATTGTCAAACTTCATGTTCTTTAAGGTGAACATGACATGATATCTAAAAAGGTTTAGCCAGAAGTGAAGATAATAAAAAAATCTCAGATGAAAATGTCATGCCCTATCTATATTAGTCATTACATACCCACTGGATAGCATAGGATAATCTGTTGTACTTCAGCTGGGGAATAATGAATGGAAGGAGAAC
Organism: Hipposideros armiger; assembly: GCF_001890085.2. Lineage (NCBI taxonomy): Eukaryota > Metazoa > Chordata > Mammalia > Chiroptera > Hipposideridae > Hipposideros > Hipposideros armiger. Next base: position 1,275,311 of record NW_017731565.1, on the reverse strand, counting down.
TTCATCTCTACTGCCCATCACTAATCAATCAGGCTTTCTCCTGCATCCCATCCCACTTGTAAACATACTATGACCTTTTCTGGAATATTTAGAATACCTATAAACAAAAATGGTGTTAACACTGCCCCTCCATTCCCACAGTTGTATTGTGTCAAATTCAAAACAAACAGTCACTTTCCATTTAACAATTCATTCTGCTTTATGAGTTACGAATTAAAACCTAAAGAATTTTACCTAAAAAGCCAGATTGCCCAGAAACACAAATCCTCACTGTGGACTTGAAGAAAAAATGGCTACTTCATAGAGATAGAAGAAGAAGAAGAAGAAGAAG